>NC_034600.1:4868334-4878180 GCF_900095145.1 Mus pahari | reverse complement strand
CTCTTCCTCCTATGGTGGGAACTTATTTTCCATCTTCTCCTCAGACTTGGGTTTCTGGTCAGTTCCAGGTAAGCTGGTGGTGCACAAAGACCTCATGTGTGGTGCCCCATAGTTTCTTTATTGATCCCCTGTATTGTCCTCAGGTGCCAGGGCATTACTATGATCACCCCAAATTGAAGCACCTGGCACTCACTTAGAGTAATGTGTAATAAAGGTCCTTGTTAGCCCTGGGAGCTCCGTGTGCCCTTCATTCTTTTGGTAGGTAGCCTGTTAGTAGGAGAACTCCTTTATGCTTGCTGTTCTCCAGTTTTGTAGAAGAATCTCACAGTAGTAAATAAAATCCACTGTTTTGGAATGCCCACTGACATGCATCTCTTCCAACTGCCAGAAGTCCTTCAAAAGTTCCTCAAGGGTCTTATGAGCCGTGAACCCTATTGTCATGATGGCTCTCGAACATAGACTAGCTGCCATGCCCATCAGATCTGAGCTACTTCCTGAAAGTGGCACTCAGCCACTCTGCTTCCTGCTACTGTTGTCAACACATCAGGTGGAGATTGCTCTCGGCACTGCACTCTTTCACACCCTGTAGCTCCTGCTGTCTGTCCATCTGTCACACCCTTGTTATATCCGGTTGTAATTATTGGCTTACAAACTGTGACTTCCTTGTGGTCAAGCTAGAGATGAATGTGTATTTCTGTGGATGCTGTGGCTAGCCCAGGGTCCACTATATATCGAGTCCTCTAAAACTCACTGGATAAATCTGGACTGAGCTGGATCTGTGACAGATTGAGTCTTAAGAATCGATCACTTGGTTTTAAGCATGATGCTGGCTGAAAGAGATAAAAAAATGACATCTTGAATGAATGATGAGAAAAGATAAATCTCAACAGGAAGCTCCTGAGGTCTGTCCCACTTCCTGAACACTCTGCAGTACTAGGACAGGAGCAATGACTACTGCTGTCCCTCCACAGGCTAGACCAGACATGTTGCAAGACAGCTACCTATTTCTGGTTGTAGAGAAATGGAGCCTTCCAGTACATAGTTAAGTCACATTTTCTGCCCAGAAATCCAAGAATCACAGGCCCCTTTCAAGCTCTAGTTCTTTCTTCCTTTCTGCTGTGGTCTCTTCTTAACCTCTTGCCCTTGGGAATGTGCACAATATCCTGGTTCTTCCTCTTGCAGGACCCTTTCCTGTGTTTCCCAAAATGAGAAAGTTGTGTTCAAACACTGCTGTCAACTACAACCACCCATCCAGAGATCTGGTTCCCATGGGTTAGCTGCTTCTCAGTGCCCTTGTTCACTCACTGGACTAGCATTATAGCTTCCAATATCTGCAGAGACAAGCAGTGTGGGTAGGGGACCCTGGTGTGACTTTAGGGTAGTTTCTGAGTTTCTTTCCTGTTTTGGTTCACATTATAAACTTTGCTCATCTCACATGCAATTTTCCGTGGCTTGCACATTAGGCCTAGAGAGGACAGGTCTGTGTCTGACTCTTCCGCATTTCTAGCTACATGCTCCAGTTCCCAAACTTGCTAGTGGATACACAGGTGTCACCAGCACACCCAGGTATTACATCAAAATCTCATGTGCAGCATTGACAGGAGATGTCCCAGAGATGAGACAGTGAGATCAGAGAATCCTGCACTCTGAAACTTCAGATCCAGCTCCTATATGAACTTAAATTCAATGTATATCTATCTATGGATTGCTATGGGGCTACTCAGCCCCAGTCCTGGGGCATTCCCTTTGGGGTTGGTGTGTATATTCTCTCTCTCTCTCTCTCTCTCTCTATATATATATATATATATATATATATATATATATATACACACACACACATATATGTGTGTATTTATGTATGTGTATATATGTATGGACGTGCATATATGTATGCATATATACTACATATATACACATATTTGTGTGTGTGTGTGTGTGTGAGTGTGTGTGAGTGTCAGCTCCCATGGTGCACTGAGAAGCTAACATGATGCATATGGAGCATATACCTGACAAAGTTCTACCTAGCTCACAAATGTTGACCTCACAGTATATTTATCTTATTGCTTTCAGGAAAACCAGAGAAAATAAGCTCTAAACAAGGGCTCTCACTGAAGCGTTTCTGGAAACAAGAGCCTTCCAGATCAGAGCCCAGAGGACTTTCTCTCTAGAGGCTAGAGATTAGGACCAGAAAGATGCCCACACAATAGCAAATCCCCAAACCATGGACACCACTTTAATTCTGCGTGTTCTCTGAAAGCAAGTATGATCAATTTGATTTAATTTTGGTGGTGTTGGTGGAAAGACCAGCATCTACTTCACACATTGGCAAGTGCTCTCCACTGATCCCCACTCCCAGCCAGGGAGATATCTCAATACTTGTTTTTGCTATGGTCCAAGATCTTGCTGGGCACAGCTGTGTGTCCATCGCACTGAGGACTGCATTTCCTGTGACTTTTGGCAACACGGAAGGATATTTTAAAGTCCATGAGCCACTCTGAGTGTAAGAACTTGAGCTATTTGAGGCATACACAGGAAGACCATGCTAACTGCCTTAGTGAGTTAACTTTGTAGTAAATTATGTGCGGGACTATAGCTCGGGCGCTAATGATCATACATCTAAGTACCAGCTTATTTATGCATAATTTGCTTCCATTGTACTCAGCCTTACTTGGAGACTCATGAATCAGCCACGAGCTTCATTTCTCATCGTCTTCCTGTCTCCCAAGGTCAGCAGTGCCGTTTGTTCACTCTAAACTCCCAGGGACTGCCACCTGACCCTCAGGCAGCCAGCAGCCCTGCCTTCTGGATGAATGGTTGGACCACGCCAAGAGTCAGAGGGGACCTCATTCTCACTGGAAGGACAGTGGCAGAATTCCCTGTGCAGAAGATGCTTGTGACACAGGGCTTCTGTCTGTACAATCAGGGCAGGTCCCAGAAAAGAAACTACACAGATGCACCCAGCAAGAAGCAGCATCAGGAATCAGGGATGGATCCAGTCCTGGAGTGAGGTCCAGAGTCCAGAGGACAATTGGTTCACATCACCAGAACCTTAGACTTCCTAGCCTGTCATGTCCCAGGGTCCCTGCCAAGTACCTGAAGTCAAAATCTGGTGAGAACCATAAAGAAGCTGTCATAAGAGACCACCATCCCAATTCACAGATGGGAAACTTCCCACACAGAATGTATAATTAATATCATTTGGCTCTGCCATCCTCTGTGGAGAAGCCAGAGTAGATCAGAAACTTCCAGAAAGTTCTGTCCTATGGGAAACAGCTCCTGGCTCCCAAAGGCTTTGATACCAGAGTAGTTCATCACTAGCAATGAATTTGGCTGCTTTAGACTCTTAAAGAGTGACTGCTCCACTGACGTCCTTTCCCCAGCCAACAAGCCCGTAGCTCTGCTGCTTTCTAGATGATAAAGACCCACACACATTCTCCACTGAATAGCTGCTGTGCCTGGCCAGGGTCACCCACTATCTGCAGGGAACACTGTGTTCTGTGAAGAGAGCCTTGCCTTAATTGGCTCGGATGTAGTGACAATGCATCAGAGGGTTGGCCTCTGAAAAATGTCATCTTCCTGACCTGTAGTTGGCCACCGTGCCTTCTTGTCACAGTGCTGTGGTACTCTCCTGTCTCATAAGATTTACCCCATCCTTCTGGCCTTGCTAGCCTTGGTCATCTCTAGAGTGGGCTAATAGTCACATTGTGGGTTGTGCTTCAGTGCGTGTGTGGAGGGTATTCATCACTCTATAACATTCACAGGGGAGAAGATTATATGAGCAGCCCAGAGCAGAGGCAGGTGACTGAGATCTGACACCAGAGACCCTGTGGACCCAGATGGCTGCTGAACTCCTTCACACCCCACACAGTACTGATAGAAAGGTCTAGTTTGAGATCTAGAGGCACATGTCAAGCGACAAGTGGTTAAATGTTGCAGGGTGATTCATGGGATTCCAGGTGTGGGGGGCTGCTGGTCACCTCAAGGGCAGACATAGAGAAGCAGCCCAGTTTTGTCTTATGGACTAACAGGGATCACAGTTCAGGACTGCCTGGAGATTGCTGGCAAAACTCTGCTTGTTGGGCTATGGGGCGGGGGGGGGGTATCTGTGTTTGCTGCTCATCATGGCCCACTACATTCTGAACAACTGGTGCAGTCATAGCTAAGCCTGAAGTGACCTCTATGTTCCCCAGACTCTGGGAACTAGCCCAGAGGGGGCACTGGTTGCTTTTGTGCAATCTGAAGCAGATTCTGAACACTTGGTAGTACCCTCCACTACTTAGCTTTGACCTATCTCCTCCTCTGAGCTGTAGTTTTGTTTGGATGGCTCAGTCCACTTCTGATCCAACCTCTCATGCTGATCGAGCTTGGCCTTTAGATGCATTTGAAAGGTAGACTGGATATCAGATCTTTCAGAGGTGACACTCTCCTTTATTCCACCCTCTGCCCTCTGGATGATAGCCCAGATACTCTAACTGTGCTCACAATTAGTAATGATCCACTTCAATTCCGGGCCTGTCAGATCCACTCATCAAATCCTTGCACCCAATTAGGTAACCCAGGTGTCACATTCTGTCTTGGTCTCCCCCATCTATTGTATGAGCCATTTGCTGGGCCCTGAAGTTTTCCAGTACTTTATGTCTGCATGCATGTGATGACATTTTCTCCTTGCCTTGTGCCTTATAGAAATGTCGCCAGCATGTCACCCATCAGTCCTGTAATAAACCTTCCAGTCCTTGAGTATGGGGTCCCATAATGGCTAGCCCTGACAATTTGACAGAATCTAGAATCTCTTGAGAGATGGGACTCTGGGTGGAAGATTAGAAGGTCTGAGCACTGTGGCTAACACTATTTACTTGGATTGGGATACTGAATTGCACAAAACAAAACAAAACAACTGAACAGACTGAGCACACTCACGCTCAGTTTTCTATTGCAGCTTCACTGTGGCCAGTTCCCTGAAGTTCCTGTGACTTCCCACCATGATAAACTGTTTCCTCTCAAACTGCGAGCCACATAAACCCTTTCTCTTAAGTTATTTGTGTCAGGTCATTTCATGACAGCAATAGGAAAGAATCTTAGAAAGCCCCAGTGATCAGATGTGTTGTGGGGCACCCACCATGTTTTTACAGGATGAAAGTACTAGGTACTGGGTACTGGGTACTGGATACTAGGTACCTCTTTCTTGGCAACGGGGCTTAACATACAAACCCAGATCCCTCTCTTCCCGGGTATTACCACAGCCTGGCTTCAGGCCTCACCACCCTCAGCTGGGCAAGGCAAGGGCCTTGGCATCAATGATTCTCTGTATCTTGTGGCTATCTCTGTATGCTCTCCCATTCTGAGCATCTTTCATAGTCACCACAAAGAAAGCATCCAGAGATCCCCCACCTACCTTGAAACTGTTTCAGAACCCAAAATGCAATCAGTTCCCCCCACCCCCAAGGGTGACTGTTGATTGACACCCAGAATGACAACCCACACCTTTTAAGTGTGAGTGAAGGGCCAGCATGGGCTTCCCTAGAACACAGTGGGATTGTGTGTTGCAGGCTCTCTATCTGAAAGACAACAGTAAATCAACCTTGAATTTGTCACATTCCTCTGAGCAAAGCAAATGAGGGACTGTAGCAGGCATGGAGCACCCTGCTTGGGGCCACCACCCTACAGCACTCTCTCCACCTCTCGGCCTACCTGGGATCATCCTGTACTCCGAACATCACCTATGACTCTGAACTGAAGTATCTCATCATTATTCCCTAAATAGTACTATATGGCAGTCTTTTATACAGGCTTTTCAGTGCACTGATTATAAGTGGGTAGAGATATTTTAATGTATATGGGAGAGCATGTGTAGCTTATTTGAAAATGCCATGCCATTTCACATAAGAGACTTGAGCATACAAGAGTCTCAGCACCTCTGGCATGTTGGAAGCATGTTGGAAGCATGTTGGAAGCATGTGGGAAGCATTTCTACGTTGATTCAGGGAACAGTTGTCTTCATGTAACCATATGATCTTCTTAATCAGAGGTCACTATTAGGTCCATGGTGACTTTTCACAAGCCAGATTACTGCCTCCCTTGAGGTTTCCAAGGAGACTCTGAGAGAGGGTAGTTCTCAGGGCAGTGGGTGGCACACAGATCTGGCTGGAATGTGTGATTTGCTCTGTGGTGTTTAGTACACAGCTGTCTCAATCATTTTGGGCTTTTTGTTTGTTTTCTGTTGTTTGTGTTTTGTTTCTGTTTGTTTGCTTGCTTTTTGCTTTCTCTGATGCTTGGCTGGAACAAAGAAACCTACTTTAGAAATCTGGTGAAAATTACCCAGTAGTGGACAAAGCCATTCCTTCATGTATCAGAGATGCATGCTTAAGAAACTGTCGTAGAGTCCAGTTCAGTTCCATGTTGCACATGCTGATCTCAGCCCCCTTTGGGGTCCCTCACAGAGGCTGGTCTGCAGAGGCCACACTGAGGGGGACATCGTCTGCTCTGTAAGCCGGGGCTATGGGCTGAAGGCTGCAAGGGCACTGTGGAGGACAGATCATCTAGCTCAGGAGGCAGGTGCTTCAGCTCCCACCTGAAGGTCACCTGCTTTCCACCCTGCAGCTCCTCCAGGTGTTGCTGGGGCTGTAACATCTGGCTGCAAAGCACGCGTGGATGCCAGACATCCATTGTTCTGCAGGCTGCCAGTGGAGCCATGATGAGAGGACATTTGCTGGACAGAGGGCTGGAACAAAGAGGCAGGCTGCGCCAGCCCCTGGGCTGACATCAAGTTTGCTAATCGACATGATAGTGTGCTGCTCTCCAAGGACAGAATGCCTCCTTCTTGTCACTCTGTGTCCCATTTCCTTGTGTTCTTTCTACCTGAAGTGCTGTGATGCTCTGGGCACCTTCCTCACATCTCAGTCCGGGCTGTGGCTCTTGTCCTGCGGTAAGCACCCAGAAAGCATATCCAGGTCTGGGTGAAACTGCCGCCAGCAGCATCTGCTGACTCTCAGTGGGTTGCACACTTACTATTATCATTCTCTGTCCTCTCTGACTACTCAGCAGGACTCCAGCATCGCATGTATGCCAAACCTGGCTAGGCTGGCTCTGCATGGGGCCAGTATGGCCACTCACACAGGCAGGCAGCAGCTACAGCATGAGGAAGGAAGCTGCAGAGCCTGCACTGGCAAAGGAGCTCTTCTGACAGTCTGTTGGTCTGTCTTCTTAGTACCTCAGAGATTGTCATCTGTACCCACGAATGGGATGTCTCCACTGTAACTTGTCTGTCTTTCCTCTTCCAGTCTGTCTGCTAATGAAGTCATTCTCCTGATAAGGTATCTATGTGGCCACCCCAGTAATGGCATCTAGAAGTATTCCCTCTCACACAGGTCTCTGCTTTGAGGATATTTTTATTTTATAAACTACTCACTTCGTCTGCTCTATAAAGGACATTTGATCTGTCTACTATTAGTTCTTATCTCTTGGCATATTGGATTTTCTGAGTTTCTCTTCTTGCCATCTTGAGGCCTTGGAGCTCTCACAAGGATCTCCTGGGTGCAGAGTAACAGGACATGGTTGGCCTGCAGCTCAGGAATGGAGGAACTGTGCTGCCTTCTTTAGAAATATAACCCATGGGAGGAGGGCAGATGGTCTCTGCAAGAGAGATGTACAAAGGAGAGAGAGAGCTCTGCTCAGAACAGTTGCCTACACCCACTTGGGTGTCTGAGAGTTCCATGCCATGTGGTTCTAGACAAGAACTGACATCCCAACCTTCACATCTCAACATCAGAGAGTGAAGTAGCTGTTGCTGCACAGAGAAGAACAGTGGCTGCAAATGGGGCACACATCCTCAAATACAGCCCTACCTCTCCCAGTAAGCTGCACCCAAGTTGGCTACCATGTTACCAAGGTACCAAGGTATCCATGGCTGCCTTGCCACAGTGCTGTAAACTTTTCAGCATCTGTCAAGTATCTCAGCAAGAAGAACAAGCTGGGGCTGTGACCAGTCCTCTAAGCTCTGCTCCTCGAAAGGCAGGTTCAGGAGGATTGTCAGTTCAAAGACTCCCTGGACAACTTAGTGAGTCTCTATCCCAAAATAAAAAGTGAAGCAGGGCTGGACTTTATTTCCCGAGTAGAACAATTGCCTAGCATGCACGAAGCTCTGGTTCATCCTCCCGAACAAGAAGGGGAGAGAAGGAGAGAAAGAAGTGGAAAAGAGAGAGAACAGAGAGTGAATAGAATTAAGAGACAGGGGAGTGAGATGGAGAGCGAGCTCTAAGGTGGAAGGTCCATCAGAGCACACTCCAGATGGTAACCAGCCAGGCCTTTGCATTCCTTCATCTCCCTACTCAGTGGGGAGTAAGCTCACCCATTCAACAAGAAATACACTTCATATTTACGTCTTCCAAAGGCCAAGAGAAACTCAAAACTCTCTTCTAGGTTTCAGGAACTTGGCACAAAGGCAATCACCGGTCGCTGCAGTCTCTGCTTTGGGGCTTATTCATGCTGGCAAGTGTTAAAGGAGGCCACTGTTAGATGACAACTCTGTTGTCAGTATTTCTAAACACTGAATGTTGACACTTCACAGGTGGTAAGAAATTACTTTTTGGTGACCCAATATAACCACCTACACTTTGTTACCTCTGGGTTTGGACTCATCTTCAGAAGGAACAGGTGACAAACCTTGAACCTTAATACTGAAAGCCGTTCATTCAGACACATGACTCAGTTAAAAGTTACAGTGTACCTGCCCTGTCTTTGTCCACACAGCCCAAAAAATGCTCTTCCAGAAGTATGATGTGAGTTTCAGTGATGGTGTGTTGTTACAGGGACCTCACCAGAGAATATCACTCAGACATAGTTTATAGGATAAACTATGTAATCCAGATGGCTGGGATTACACTCAGGTATTCAAGACTGAAGTGTAGCTCTGAGTATTTAGAATAAGGATGTTTAAAGACAAAAACCACATAATGTTTTCTTACTCAGATGTTCTTATGGGGAGATTTTACGTAAGCAAGCAGCATAACAGAAGCTAAGATAAGGTGTTAGCTGGAGGGTAAGGTTTTCCATAAGCAGGCAGTCATCAAGATAAGTTAGCTAGGGCATCCTAAACTTAGGATTCTAGAATAGATATTGGTAATTTTCCACGGGGCTTTCAATCAAGGAGATCAAATTCCAGTCGAGCCTAAAATGCCCTCACCAAGAATACAAGATGGAAGAAACTTTGTACTGTCTTGTCTTGCTACTGTAGGTACAGACACTCTAGAACAAAGTCCTCCTTGGCCTCGGTCTCCCAGCAGGCCATTCACTACCACTTTCTCAATTTTTCCTGTGAAGACAAATTACTCTCATTGTTCTTCCTTTCCTCAGACGTCTATCTGTATTCCCCATTCAGTGAAGCAAAGGCAAGGCATGATACACCACTGGGAAAGCACAGGTGGACAAGGCCCCTGCCCAGAGCCAGATGTGCACATGCTTTGGAACTCACAGTTCAGCAGAAACAGGAAGAGGAAGATCTTCAAATAATGCAAACAGGTGTCACTGTGATTATTCTATGCACTGGGGAAATGTGGCCCAGAGTAACATCCTCAGTGACAGAGACAGCAACCAATCAACCCAGCATCAGAGTCGGTGCGAACTACCAATGACCACAGCAATAGTAACACAACAAAGACTATCCACAGTGTAACAACCACAGCAGCCAGGCTTACAGCAAGAGTAATTACAGAGCACAAATCATGAATGGAGAGGCAACCGCAAATAGGATTGAGAAAGATGAGGAGGAGGGAGGGGAAAGGGAGAGGAAGGAGGGAGGAGGAAGAGGAGGGGGAGGGAGAGAGAGAGAGAGAGAGAGAGAGAGAGAGAGAG
>NC_034600.1:4853824-4868154 GCF_900095145.1 Mus pahari | reverse complement strand
GAAGAAGAAGAAGAAGAAGAAGAAGAAGAAGAAGAAGAAGAAGAAGAAGAAGAAGAAGAAGAAGAAGAAGAAGAAGAAGAAGAAGAAGAAGGCAGGAAGCAGGAAGCAGCAGCAGCAATGGCTTTTGCATGTTTTGTGCTCTGAAGTTACTCTTGCTGTAAGCCTGGCTGCTGTGGTTGTTATGCTGTGAATAGTCTTTGTTGTGTTACTGTTGCAGTAGGTCTTGCATCTGGTGCTCTCGTTATGGCTACTGTTGCCATTGCTGTTGTGGCTATTGTTCCCATTGCTGTGAGTGTCTGCTGCAGAAGTGATACAGACACTGTGGTTGCTAACAATCACAATGGCAGCAGCAGGAACAACCACAGCAATGTAGGCAACTTTGACAGCATTGATGCCAAATAGCAGCATAACTGCAGAAGTAGTGGAGTCATGATAGTGGGGGCCTATAATAAGCATAGTAAGCATAACTATAATAAGCATAGTTTTCAGCATGTACGTACTCTAGCCATGCTGTGGATACCTTGGTAGAGGATCTTTAGTTTACAAACCTGGATAGGGAAATACGCGTACAGTTTCTGCCTTGCACACTCTGAGGAGCCATGGCCCCTCTTCTTCTCTCTGTGTATGAGTGAGTTTCAGAAGCATGTACCTTGACAGTGCTTTAGAGTTCATCCATGGAAGTAGCAAAGGAAATTTACTAGACAGAAATTGTTATCAAAGGTCCAGCAGCAGTGGGTCCCATCCTTCCCAATGCTGCAACCCTTTAATATAGTTCCTCATGTTGCGGTGACTCCCAACCATAAGATTATTTTTGTTGATACTCCATAACTATAATTTTGCCACTGTCGTAATCATAATGTAAACATCTGTCTTTTTCAGTGGTCTTAAATGACCTTTGTGAAAGGGTTGATGACACCCAAAGGGGCTAAGGCCCACAGGTTGGGAATGCTCACTTAGAAGGTAAAGGTGCCTGCTGCCAAGGGCTGACCAACTTGAGTTCAGTCCCCAAATCCTACATGGTGAAAACCTTCAACTTTCCTGCCCTCCATGAATACACCGTGTTGCACAGATGTATACATGCACATGTGCATACACACACACACACACACACACACACACACACACACACTGACAAAAAAAACTCAAATAATAGTTCTAAAAGAAATAACTTGGTGAGGATGAGGGCGATTTAAAGTAACACAAATGATACCTCTCAACTCAGGCAAACAAACCAAACCAAACCCAAAACCTAGACACACCTTTGGGCATCCCTAGGGCTCAGTTTTCAGTCTCTATGAGTGACCCTCATGGTTCCAGGTGAACCTGCCGCCCACCATGGAGCACAGCCCACTCAGTCCTGTGTCAGTCAAGACTCAGGGCGCCTCCTGCTGTGCTTCTTGATTTTTATCTTTCACACCATAAATATGAACTCAGAGTTAGAGGTCATGGTCCCATTGACCAATGCACAAGTCTTGGGACCATGGTGACTTCAGCAATGACTGATCATTCCAGGATGTCCTCCCACGTGACCGATCCTGACTGGCGCTGGTCATTTCCCTTCTAGCCCAGGCCTCCTCAATGGCTGCTGCTTGAATAGAAACCCCCAGGGCTCTAGCATGGATCACGCAGCCCAGCTGCAGAGCTGTGTTTTCCAGGTCACACTGAAAAGCTTCATTAGTGGTATAACACGTCAAAACCAGTCACTTAAGAATGTAAACAGCCCCAGAAACAGAACCAAGCGGGCATCCCGCCATCTGTTCCGTGTGCCGTTTGCTGTTCTCACCATGGGCACTGATTTCCACTCTCAGATGAGAGGGGCCCTTGATCAGCTCATTGTCCCCAAGTAGCGCACACTGGCAATGTCAACAGATTGCTCTGATGGTGGGGGGCCTACGGCTCTGGCTCAGCAGGGGAGGTGGCAAAGCAGCTGGCATGCTATGGGACCCACTTCCATCTCTCAATCTCTCTCTCTCTCTCTCTCTCTCTCTCTCTCTCTCTCTCACACACACACACACACACACACACACACACACACAGGAAGCAAGTTGTATCTTATCATTAACAATGGCACCTAATATACAACCATATTTTCGCAGTTTTGTAGCCTGACAAGAGACTTCCATCTGTCTTCTTCCCTCCTAGTTCATCACACCCAGACCTCTATGACAGATGCAACTAGGAGAGCCGAGAAGGAGGCAACCAACCCCACCTTCTCTGAATGGAATCCACTTTTTGTCCTTAGTGATGCTTTTACATTCTATTGATCTGATCAGGAATACACTCCTGATCCCTGTTCTACAATCATAAACTGTGGGATAACCCCAAATCTGAGCAGAGACCCCAGTTTTCTATCACCACGGAGTCCAAAGAAAGCTACAAAGAGCCCAGTTGTAACTAACACAGTGTCCCAACTCACACGGTTGAGCACGCAGATTGGCTCTGTGGGGTGTAGCCCCGTGTGCAGCTACCTGAACGTGGAGCTGTACCCCTTCCCATCTCAGGAGCTGGTTTGCTTGTTTATTTTCCTGGTGTTTGGTCTTCTGGGCTCTAGAAGTTTTGGGAATTCCTCACCTAAGTATGTCATGAAGACCTGAAGATTTCTTTAGTTCACAAGAGTATTCAATAATGAATAGTGGGGCTGATTTGAGTATCCTTTCCAGAATCAGGAGACAAAGTCACATTTAACCTGGCTCTGAGCAGCTCCACCTCCCTGGCTCTGGCCCTCTCATGTCTCAGTGGAAGGATCACACTCTGTATCCTCCACTCTGGGATGGCTGTGTCCACAGTAGACCTTCTCACCAGTATCCAGACAGTTCCTCCTGCTATCACCACTCCCAGTGCCTGCCCAAGCTGGGGTCTTCTCCAAACTCAGCTACACAGAGCCTTTAGTCCTTGACTTACCTCCTTGTTCCCATATGCAGCTGCTATCCACATAGCCTAAGTCCTGTGTACAACTACCAAGGATGCCCTGGCATCTCATCTATATCTGCCTAACACTTCCTGAATGCCCACTCCACTAGAATGGAAGGCTCCATCTGAACTGTCACTTCATGCCCTGCCTGAGTGATCTTGGTGCTCTGGGCTCACACCTTCTACAAAGCTGCTGACTCTCTTCAACTGAGCCACATTAGCTGCTATTCTTCATATTTTACCCAAGAGCAATTTGTATGTACCCTTTTCTCCTTCCTGGAGCTCTGCCCACAGTTCCTGTCCCCAATTCCCATGGTGTACTCCTCTGTCCTGCTTTATGATCTTCCCAAACCTGTCTCTTCTGTCTCTATGGTATGAATCATGGAAGGGGAAAAATGTCTGCACATTTGTGTCTCTGCACAGACCCATGACCTTGAAGAAAACCCACTCTCAGGAGGGTTGATAAATGAAGCCTTTCCTCACCACATGGAACCCATGCCTGTTTGATCCATGAGCAGACATCGGATGCCAGGCATTTCCATAGAAAGATGGTCCCTAATCAATAGTCACAGACCAAGGGCATGTTTTTCCTTAAGAGCCTCCTTGAGAGGGCAGCTTTGAGCCATGGCTCCTGCTCCTTAGGTCTGTGGCTGCAGTTTAGCAGAACCTGTCAGAGGGGAAGAGCAGGTGAAAGCAAGAGGAACGTGTTGACAACTTCCCTGTGCCTGTGAACAGGGGCTGTGGTAGTGTGTGTTAGTTGCCATTCTGATAGAATCTGGAGTCTCTGGGATATAGGACTCTGAGCAGGCAGTAGAAGATCATCTAGGCTCATCTTGATTCCCATAATTGAGGCAAGAAGACTCACTGTGAGTGGTGCTATTGCCTGATGGTATCCCGGACTATACAAGTGGAAAGGGGAATTTGAGTGTGAGTAGTCAGTATTCATTCTCCAGTCTCTGCCTCCTGACTGGATGCCAGGTGATGAGCTGCCTCATCGGATGAAGCTGCCTGAATCGCAGGGCCTCTGCCATTTCTGAGCTCATCACTTCGTTGTGGGTTTCCCCATCATATACGCTTACGTTTTTAATTTACAGTTCTTGTCAACTCAACAGGGTAATTTTGAAATAAGCGAATGTATTTAGACATCACTACCTTATGACACACATTTACACGTTTGCTTGCCCTGTGGTACTAATAAACACCTCAATGTTTTTCCATTTTTATTTATGTGTATGAGAATTTGCCTGCTTGTTCGTAACTGGACCCCATGCATGCAGCACCCATGGGGTCCAGAAGAGGATGTGGGATTCCCTGGAGTAACAGATAGCTGTGAAGCTCTATGTAGGAGCTGGGAACAGAACTTGGAGCTTCTGCAAGAGCATCACTGGTTCTTAATTGATGAGCCAACTCTCCATCCCTCAGGGGCATTGTTTTAAGACAAGTGTACTATTACAAACACTTGGGGAGAGAGGAGCCAAAACTGTGCTTTAAAGGCTGTTTCACAAACTATTATTAAAAATACTTGTGTATGTGCCTCGATGTAGAGAACTACACCACCTTCCTCGAAGCCATCTGCAGAGATCCACAGAAAGGCGGACCCTTCCCTTGTGTCTCCCTCGGGCAATAGGTCTCTCCTCCTGAGTCTTACAGTCGATCCTAAGGCTGGCTTTACTTTTCTTTAGGTATGCAAAGGCAATACAGGGCTTCCTCTACTCATTCGCAGAACAAAATTTCTCACACCTAAAGCCAGGTGTTGCACATCTGACAAGAGTTCCCAAGATGGCGAAGCCTGCCATCTCCCACACCTGAGTGTTCAGCCCAAAGCCTCAGCCATGTTGGCCTATAGAAAACACAGACAGCCTTGAGACAGTGGCCTTGTGTTCTCCAACTCTGTCCTTGGTGCTCAGGGATGACATAGTAAGCACCCTCCCCCCAGTCTACCCAGGCCTGGTATTCTGGAGCCATCTATGTTTTCTTCCCACCCAGGCTCTAAGATAGACTATGTGACTGCAAACTAGGTT
This sequence comes from Mus pahari, assembly GCF_900095145.1. Classification (NCBI taxonomy): domain Eukaryota; kingdom Metazoa; phylum Chordata; class Mammalia; order Rodentia; family Muridae; genus Mus; species Mus pahari. The sequence continues at coordinate 4,863,223 of NC_034600.1, read as the reverse complement.
GTCACTACACCTTAGATGTATGATGTGGAATTGTGTGCTTAGCAGACAGGCTACGGTGAGGAAATAATACCCAAACATTTTAAAACAGAAAGTGTTATAGCTTTAGGGCAATAGCTGCTACTTTGGTAGCTGTAGTTTCTTGCTGTCATCTAAGTGCGAAGTGATCCTTGTGATGCAGACAGACACATTCCCAGCTGAAAGAACTACCATGTGTGGGTGCGTCTCCCACTTCCTCAGAGGGAAAGGACAGATGTGTCAGCAGTGGATCAGCTGTTGGGATAATTATACTCAACAAGACATGACAGGCTCCATCCCAGCCCAGTTTTGGGTTCTCAGTGAACTCTCAGAGGGGGTCCTGCTGACACTTAATTGTGCCTTAGAGCAAGAAGGAGGGAGCTCTGCTGGCTTAACTTACTGGGGGATTGGAAATCGAGTGTCTTAAGTTACAGGAGGATCGGGAACACGGTCTCAGCTGCAACCATCCCTCCAAAAAGAACCACAGAGGCAGCAGCATCCTTGTAGGACAATGCTAAGGAAAAGCAGAGGGGAGACACGAGTTTCCTGTGCAGCCTGACCCCCTTGTTCCTCTCCCACCGTCCCCTCCTCTTCATGCCCTCTTCACCCTATCCACATCTCTATTGTAACAGCAAACCCAATATTTTCATTTTGGTTCTAATAGTTGAATATTTACTCAGAAATTGGAGGGCTGGGCATACTACTCAGTTACACTCTTGCTTTACAAATCTGGGGACTTGAATTTGATCTTCAAAACACCCATTAAAAACCAGCATGGCGGCGTACATTTGTCATCCTGGTCTTAAGGAAAGTCAGACTCCTGGGGTTCCCTTACTAGTCAGTCTAGCCTGCTTGGGGAGCTTCAGGCTAGAGAGAGATTCTGTGTCAAACCTTAAATAAAAAGAGCTGGCAACACTGATCAGCAGGTAAAAGCTTACTTTGCAAGCTTGATCTGAATTTGAACGCCACTAAAGGGGAAGGAGAGAACTCACTCTCAAAAGTTGTTCTTTGACCTCCACATATAAGCCATGACATGTATGTATGTTTTTGTAACTGTGAAAGATGGTAGGGGCTGTTGACATTGATTATACTTTGCTTTATGAGGTGGTCATGAATGTATGGTGACTAACTGCAGTGGAGATGTGAAGGTTAGTTTTTACTGTCAACTTGGGAACATTAAAAATCGCATCCAGGTGTGTCTGTGAGGGATTTTCTTAGACTAGGTTGACTGAGGTGCTGAAACAAAACTGTGGACTATTGCATTAAATCTCCAACCCCTATAAGCCCGTGCAATGAACACACAACTCAGTTACAATATTTATAAGCTGCATGCCTAGATTGGGCAGATATACCACTACACTACTCTATTCCCTAGCTATGAGATCCCTTGCTACTTGCAGCTTCTCTAGGCCATGTGGTTCTGCTCCATCTTCCTTCCATTTCCTTTTCCCCTGTCTTTTTCTCCTCCATCTCCTTGTCTATCCTTCCTCTTTCCTCTCTCTCCCTCTACATGACCTCCAGCTCCACCTTTTGTTTCCATTGCCCAGTCATAGGATCTAACCTTTATGGGACCAGTTAAAATGGGGAGAAGGTTCACGTGAAATCACCCAAGTACTATGTGATCCACTTCTTGTAGGGGAAGCCCCTCTTGAGGAAGTAGAATTAACATCAAAATACAAATAGCACCAGGGCAATCCACAACAGTGGACAACATCATTACATGGGCTGTTGTCCTAGGTTGAATGTACAGGAGAACATGAACTGAACACTAGAACTCATCTCTCTTTGTTGGTGCTCTGTGGTTGTCTGTCTCAGACTCCTAATGAACTGTGTCCTCAAATTAAGTAAGAGTATAAATATTTTCTTCAGCTATTTGTCAGGTGTTCTGTTACTGTAGTGGAAAAAGGTCATTAATATACCAGTCACACTAAAGGCTTGTGCCCCCTCAATCTCCAGTACCAAAATAAAAGAAACAAATTTAAAAAGTCACATCAACTTACAGAACAGGATAAATACAGAATAAGAAAATACATAAGACAGGACTGGAGCAACCACTCAGCGTCTAAGAACACTTGCTGCTCTTGGAGAGAACTAGGGTTCAGTTTCTGGTACCCATATTGGCTCCAGGGCCCTCTTCTGGCCTCGGGAAAACATGGCATATACTTACATACATGTAGGCAAAATACCCATATAATAAAATACAATAAATCTATATAAAACAAAGGACAACAAAACCCAAACTCCACATCAGGCATATCATGGTCAGACCACAAAAGTGAAGACAGGAAGGGAAATTGGAGACTGGAAGGATGTGCAGGAAGCAATGGATGTGGGAACAGGAGGGGTCAGGGGTTGAACCTTCTAGGGTTGACAAAAGTCAAGGCACCATTGCAGAGATGTTGGGGCAGCAGATGATGCAGTGCAGAGCCCAGTGTGCAGCACAGTTGTGGTTTACAAAGAAGGAGAAAAATATCTTCAACAGAAAGAAGGAAGTTTCCTGCCATCAGCCCCACACTTGTGAAGCATTCTGATTCTGCAGGAAGAAGGGAAATGATCCAGGTCAGGAACCTAAGGTCCTACAAAGCAAAGAACGAGGGAAGAAGAAAGCATTCATCCCTCCTTCACATTTCTTAAAAGGTTTAGCAGGCATCTGTCATGAATATGCATATGACTGTACAGCACAGAAGCCTTGAGACCCAGCACCTGGTCACAGGACACCATGTGCACAGCACATATATGCTAAAGTACATGTGCTTTACAAACGTGACCCTGAGAAAGGTCTGGGGTAGTTTTTAAATGAGTAAATACTGAGAGAAGAAATGAAGTCTGATCATCTGGGGCCCAGTGCTGCTCCTATCCCAGTCAGCAAGGGGGACAGAGGAGCCAAAACCAAGTATAGAGAAGGCTTCAAGGAGGGCCGCCCTTACAGTATGTCCCCAGTTATACTGGCCTCGCGTAGTATAAATGTACTAAGGAGAAGAAAGACTGTCTTCAGAATAAATAAGAAAACTGTAAAGTGAGTGGTGACCATACGAAATCCATTTTAAATGTGAAGACTTCAATTGAGATTAAAGAAATAGATTAAGACTTATCATGCTAGGGAAAGTACCTGAAGTTTTTTGTTATTGTTATTATTGGGGTTTTTTTGTTTGTTTGTTTTCTTTTTTGCATAGAAAATGATTAAGGAGGCTTAGGTAAGTAGCTAAGCTGATTGTTTTCCTAGCACTCATGAAGTCTCAAATTCCATCGCTAATGCTACATAAGGGTGTGCTGTGCACTTTAATCTCAGCTCTAGAGAGGTGGAGGCAGTAGGTTCAGACACACAACAGCATTCCTTATAAAGAATTCAAAACCAGCATAAGATACATGAGCTCCTGTCTCAAATAAACAAAACAACAAAGAAGGGTGTGGGGAGATGGCTCCGAACATAAAGGTGCTTGCTCCCAATCCAATTGAAGCACATATGTGGTTAGAAGAGAATGACACCAGCCAGTTATTCCTGATCTACACCCTCATGACACAGCATGAACACACACACATACACACACACATACATGTACACATACATGCACACACATATACACGTATACGCATGCAGACACATGCACACACACATGTACACACATGCACACATGAATGCATACATACACATACACACATATGTATGCACACAAACATACACATATACACATGTGCATACACATACACACATACATACATGCACACACATGCACATGCACATGTACACACATGCACACAGATGCACATACATGTACACACATACATATACACACATACTCATATGCATGTACACACATACACATATGCATGCACACACATACACACACATACACATATGCACACATATACACATACACACAAGCATACACTCAACTAAGTAAGTAAGTAAATAAATAAATAATGAGGCCCCTTTAAAGGAAGTGATATGTGTTGACAAGAGTAGGCAGCTGGAATTCTCACACACTGCTGGTAGGAACAGTAGCTGATGCCACAATTTGGAAAACAAGTGAAAGATCCTTAGGAAATTAAAAATAGAGCTTCCCTGTGTTACAGAAATCCATATTTTTATGCTTACTCAAACTAAATTAAATCAGCACCTTGTGAGGACATCTGGGTTCATGTTCACAGCAGCTTTACTCTCAAAGATAAGTGTGAAAAGTGCAGGTTGTTAGGTTAAGGGCATTGTGAGATAGAATGGAGTGTTATTCAGACTTAAAAGATGAACCCAGAAGACAAGATATGAGAGAAGCGACTTAGATAGCCAGGGAAATGTTCCATATAATATAAAACTGGATGCTTGCAACCCTCACTACACACACATTAAAGATATGGTAGTTCTCTTGATTGTAATACACATATCAGAAGATACCATTTAATTCACTCTAAATACACAAAAATCTGTAATTAGAATTATACCTTTGGAGATCAGAAGTCTAAAGTTGAATCGCTACAGCACTGTCTCCTGGAAGCTTCAGGGAAACACGGGAGTGAATGACTCCTAGATCAATGCAGGGCAACACAGGAGTGAATGACTCCTTTATCAATGCAGGGCACCCTATTTTATGCTCAGGGCTTCATCTGCCTCTCTGCCTCTGCTTCTGCCACTCTATCTACTCTCTTTCTCAGTGACCCCGAGCTTCCCATCTCTCTCCTGCTACGACACTGCCACTCATAGAAAAATTAAAGCATCCCAATTAAATATTCTTGACTTTAATAATATCTGTAGTATCTCAGAGTTAGTTTTCTATCCCTTGCTCTTGAGAATTTCTTGTAAGTCTACCATGATCCAAGAGCAGTTTGTACAATGCCTATTTTTTAGACTCATTTGCTACCAATAGTTTGGTTGAAGATTCCATTAAAGTGAAGAAGTAGATACTCTGAACCGTCCTACAGAGTGTCCCATCAATTGTTAAGTAGATAACTATAGCGATTTCTATTCACTGTGGAGTGAGGAAGCTGAATGTTGTAGCAGGCTTGTACTATTATTGCTTCCTGTATTTTTGTCGCTTGGTACATATATGTTATGTATTGTTATAACTCTGTAGGTACATTGAGCATCTTATCATTACATAGCGTCCCTATTTGGTCCTACTTATAATCTGGTTCTGAACTCCAGTTTATAAGAAAACAACATAGTTTTCTTCTGAGTAGTGTCACTGTGTAAAATTTTCTGCATTCTGACCAGTTGTAGTTTTCGGTCATGGTCTCCATCCACTGTAAATAATCTTTGAATATGGGTAAGAACTACACTTATCTTACACTGGAGGGTTGGTAACTTCTTAAAAGAGACAAAGATACTATAATAAAGGAAGGTGAGAATCACAAAGCAGTAGTGGCAGGCAGTGTGTCCCTGACTGTTGGGCATGGCTTGTGGCCACACAGTGAAGATGCCTTCTCCCTTCCTGTCTGACTCTGGACAGCACTGCTGAGCAGTGATGCAGAGAACAAGGAACATAACCTTGTTGAGAGTGTACTACACAACAGAGCCAAATTCACTGCTTGCCTTTTGAGGAGTAGGTAAAACATAGCAGAGGTAACTGTTGGGTGGAATTTCAACAACAGCTGAAACTTTGTGATGATAAGATCAAATTTCTCAACAACATTCCAACAGAAGTAGAAATGAAATATACATCAAGTATCAGTGCTGTGCAGGAACCCAAGAGATAGATCCAGGGGGCAGAGCTTGGGGTGCAGCTCATGGGGGCAGTCACTTCAGGGGCTGGAAGACGTGGAAGAGGAATAACTTTGGTTCAAGGATCCATCCACCTGACAGTTGTGTACAGTCATCCTGTGCTCTGGACACTGGGAATCTATCAGTTAGCAAAGAGGACAGAAATCTCTGCCTAGGAGTCTTGTATCCTAGTGAAGGAGATACAAAGCAGAATCAATCCAATAGAGGTGATTCATTTGCTAAATAAAATGTTGCACACTGACTAGCTAAAATGATGTAATTCAAGTCCTTACGGTTGTGGAGACCACAAGTACAAGATCCAGTGATATGCAGTGTCAGTCCCCTGAGGGCTTTCTTGCTAGGTGGCATCTGGCCATGGCCTTGCTGTAACCATGTTGGTATGTGCATGTAGAGGGAGGGGAAGAGCAGGACTCCTCCATCTCCCTCCTTATAATTACACTTACTCTACTGGACCAGAGGCCCATGCCTACAACCAACTTTTTCTGAGTACAGCCGTGCCAGAGGTAAGGCTTCATTTAGCATGGGCATTTTGAGGAAATAGGAAGTGTGATGGGTCTGCAATAGTACCCACCCATAAGGAATTTGACCAGGAATTGATTAGAATGTAGGATTTGTCAAAAGATAAGTTCAGAAAACCAAGATCCTCAGACAACAGTAAATGTCAGAGCAGCCATTTCAAATTTTGTTTCTATAGAAAATTGTTTTTTTTTCCAAAATGTAATATTGACATTCTTCCACCTAGACCTCAAATTTTCCAGAGCTGTTATAAAAAACAAAATTAATAATGAAAGGATATTATAAAATAAAAATTACAATATTTTAAAAAATGGTATATTAAGAAAGGTAGCCAAGTCCTAGAAAGTCTTAGAAATTCCCTCCCTGGAGAGGCCCTTGGTATTGTGAAAATCATATCCCCCAGCACATGGAAATGCCAGTGCCAGGAAGAGGGAGTGGGTGGGTTGGGGAGCAGGGCAGGGGGAAGGTAGAGGGGGCTTTGGGAATAGCATTTGAAATGTAAATGAAGAAAATATCTAACAAAAATGCCTTAATTAAAAAAAGAGAGAAAAAAAGGAGAATAAAATGGGCTGATAAGTTTTTAAAAAGAAAAGAAATTCCCTCCCTTATTAAATTTGTAACTTTTAGTTTTGACAGTTGACAAATTGACATTTTTTATTTTTAATATTTCCTATATGCATAATATATTTACATAATACCAACTCATGTCTCTGCCCCCGCAGTCCTCTCACATTTATGATCCTTATTTTTCCTTGATTCCTATTGTTATGCAGCATCTGGGGACTTACATAGGAGGGTTGGTGCAGTCTCTGGTTATCCCTGGGCAGGAAGTGTGGGGAACACTGAAGTTGCTGGCTCCTAAGCCAGCTGCCCTCTTGAACCACCTTTCCTAATAGTTCAATTGCTTATGAGAAATGTCTGTTTGTTTGTTTTGTTTTGTTTCTGTTATTCGAGACAGGGTTTCTCTGTGTAGCCCTGGCTGTCCTGGAACTTACTCTGTAGACCAGGCTGGCCTCGAATTCATGAGAAATTTTTACTGTTCAGCTGCTTATAGGGAAATCCTTCCAATATTGGTAGAGCCAAGGGAACACCACTATCTCATTACACAGGGTCTCTGCCAAATCCTTTGGTAGAGTGAAAGAGGACTGAGGTTACACGCCATCCTAGATGCTGCTATTCTGCACTTCTGAAGAACTCCATTTCCCAAAGGTCCTTCGGGAAGGTCACCTGAACAGCCTCGAGTTTTCCATCACATACTTAATGTAGGTGGAGGGCTGGGACAGCGCTGCTCTGTGTCTTAAGCCATAATCAGTTCCCCTCTGTGATCAAGCATACTGTCCATCCAGAGAGCAGGGGCGGGGGAAAGATACCTCATATAGGTAGTGGACATTACCTACTCTGTCCTGGGAGAGAGGCTTAAAGATGAGCTGAACAGGTCTGATGCCAGTAAGGTAGATCATACCTTGAGCTAGGTGCCAGCCCTGCATCCATCCCACCTTGAAGTAGATGCTATTCACATGTGACTTAGAGAAAAAAAATTCACATTTAAGCCTAACCCTTTGAGTGGGGACCATGCTGTGATACGTAGAAATACGTTCTAGGTGATATAGGGTATGTGACATGCTATATGAAATAGGCTATCATATCCTAGGTGCTATAGAATACATTATATAGTATTCAATTGATTAAATGCTGTCATGTAGCATACAGCATACCATACAAAATAATGTCAAATGTAATTGTATAACAGTAGGTTTTAAGTATTTATTCATTTCTTTTTATTCATGTGGATGCATGTATACCTGCATGGTCTATGTGCATGTGCCCTTGTAGGCCAGAAAAGCATGTCAGATTACACCAAAACTGGAATTACAGGTAGTTGTGAGCCACCATATGGTTGATGGGAATTGAAATGGGATCTACTTCAAGAGAAGCAATTTGCTCTTAATCACCGGGCCATCTCTTCAGACCAATGTCAGTAAATTTCGATATAAGTCTTGCATCTGATTCTTCCTGTAGTTCTTGATTTTGGTCATAACATAACTGTTGATGACTATTTAAAAATAATCTCACTCTGTAACATTGTTATAGGACTTTACACATAGTGCATGTGCCTATGTTTGGGGTGTCCCACACTTTCTGGGAGCTACCCATCCTCAGCCAGCCTCTGTTCATTCTCTACCATGGTGACACATGCTGCGGATGCCACCGAGCTGATATTGTGCAGTGCCTGCAATTTTGTTCCTCTCACTTCAATCAGATAGACTGAGCATTGACAGGAGACCCGAACACGTGTTTCTCCTGTAGATGTTGACAGAGTGCTGTTATTTCCTGAAGAAGAACAGTTCAATTTCCTGGCTAGCTCCTCAGCATCTCATCCTGGGTGGGGGACACCATCTCTGGGCTGCCTTGAGTGGGGCATGAACTATAAGGATGTCTGATTGGGGAAGTGATTAAAACTGATCTGTTCACCCCAGACTTAACGTCAGAATGATTACCCATCTCTGTGTTCATGAAGTTTATATTGCATGCTGGGGATAGAGATACGGAGATCTAATTAAACACCCCCAGTGTTTTTAACTCTATGTGACCAAGTAAGATTGGTTGTGCTAAGCTTATATGCTCTGAGCTTATTCATGTCTGTCGGTCAGTGGGCAGCATTGGATAGAGCTTGGTGCTCTAGGAAGAATAAGTCTGAGGTCTCCTGGTCCCTGATTTGTGCCATCTGCTCTCTGAAGCCTAGGGGAATGTAGACAATCCCAACTGTCTTTCCCTTATAGTGGTGAATATCAGTGTGTCTTTCCATAGTGGCCACCTAGGGCTTCTTCAGGGTGGCCAAGCAGAATGCTACAAATGGCAGGCAGTTTCCTAGGATATAACCATGTTCTGTAAGGTGTCAAGGAAGACCCACAGTCTAGTCAAATGGATTTCAGCTATGAGAACAACCAGGTTACTTCTTCATATAGCTTACATTTACATTGAGACCTGAGGCTGTCAGAACAGAATCATATGACATTGGGCATCTTCAACAGGACAGAATGAGGGCTAGAGCTATCTTTCTCCTTCTCCTTCTCCTTCTCCTTCTCCTTCTCCTTCTCCTTCTCCTTCTCCTTCTCCTTCTCCTTCTCCTTCTCCTTCTCCTTCTCCTTCTCCTT
>NC_034600.1:4835661-4853509 GCF_900095145.1 Mus pahari | reverse complement strand
TCTCCTCCTCCTTCTCCTCTTCCTTTTCCTTCTCCCTCTCCCTCTCCTCCTCCTCCTTCCTTCTCCTCCTCCTTCTTTGCCATGTGTATTCTAGCTCATTTTTACATAACCAACTCATCTTTGAGGCTAGTGTTCTGAGAACATATCAAAGAACTAAAGGAGATAGCCCTACTCATAGATTGGAAAAGATGCTAAGGGGAACCTCCCTGCAGTACCCCTGAGAAGAGGAGCCACAAACTATTACCATTATTTGAAAAGGGTGCTATTAGTAAGGACTTTCTTGCCATCCATCCATATGCTCTGGAGCCCCCAGCCTAGAAACACATAAAGCCTTTGCAGACACTAGGCATGCACATCTTGCCTTGGGAAGCAGTCTGCAGCCAGGGTGATTTCCCTTTCTGTGACTTTGATGTGACTTTGTCTTTCTATTCATTTCCTGATTTTGCTGTCCCTCTCCTCCTGCTATTGTCTGGGCACTCAAGACCTCCATCCAGGCTCTCTGACCAGGAATCATGGAGAACACCTGATTTCTGTCACCACTCATAAAAGGAGCAGCAAGTTCCTGTGTCAAGTGGGCAGCCAGATGGACAGCTGATGGTCACCTTGGGCCCTTGGTGACTTAAGTCAAGTGCTGTCCTAGGAGTGCATCTCTTACTACCCTCTAAGAGCTTGTGGCATGGTTGTCTAGGCCTCTGGGCTAGGCAGAGTGTATATTTGATGCACACCCATCTGCAAAGCCCAGTGCTCCTCACCTTTCCGTACAGGTCTCCCAGTGCACCAGCATAGGCCTTATGATCTTGTAGATTACACTAAGAGCATATCTGACCAAGCCTTGGACTGGCTGAGCTAACTGCCTTGGGCCATTATTGAGAGTTTTAGTCACAAGTTGGGACTCTTTATATCCAACAGAGTAAATTTAGGTTTTCCCTCTGTTTCTCTGATTATAGAATGATATGTTTTTGCTTTAGTATTTTAAATTTTAGGAATATTTCATTTAAAAACAAAACCAAAAACAAGTCAGAAAGCCTCTAAGCGCACACAAGACGACACCTGTCAGGATTTCCTGTTGTTCTTCTGCTCTCTCATATTACAAATATGAGATATTTTCTTTTCCATAGTACACTGCATTTTAAATGGCTATTTCTTATTTCGCTTTAGGGCTTTGACCAGCTGAATCCCATCTTCAGCCTTGGATTTAAACATTACCAACAGAGGCACTCTGAGATCAAGGTTTCCTTTTGCATATGAAATGGATGTGCAGGCCCTGTGCAGTTTCTGGGGATATGATTGAGGTGGGGGAGGATGGTTTTTTTCTGGGTTTGGCAGCTTAATTTCAACACAGTAAAATGTAAGCACGAAGCTGGTAGCTCCTGGAATGTAGTCTTGAACCAGAGCTGGAAACCCGACGATGTGTTTAACAGTGATCTGAAGCTTAACTGCTGTGTGGTGATATGCTTTAGGAGGGATTTGTGGAGAAATACACTTTTCAAGTCAGGAGCTGCACCTGACCTTTCTGAGTCATAATAATTTGATAAATATGAAACTGGTTAACAGTAATTTTCAAGTTGTGTTGTCTAAGAATGTCTAGAATGACACACTCATTTTTTAGTAGGAGCTTTGCATCCCTGAGACTTACAGGGGCCTTTGGATCCGCACTGACACTATGTTCCATCCATAGAGGCATCTCTTCCTAGAGAAGTTCACTGTGTGGACCTTCTTCTCTATCTAGGCTTGTCATATTCCAGCCACATGTGAGCAGCTGTATGTGAGGACTAAGCCTGTGGCTGGATTTGGGCCTCTTCACACTCTGATCACTAGCTTTAGAATGTCAAGCCTAGAGTGATATGTCCACCAAGAGTGATACAAAACAGCCTACCCCTCGTGCCAGCACACCCTGTGTGTTCCCCCTGCACTGGAATGTACAAGTTTGAGAGGTTTTGAATGTGCTTTAGTATAATTCTTTACAATTTGCTTGGCATCTCTTCCATCTCTTTACAGCTAAATGTGGATACTCTCTTACAGGGCCAGCATGGGAACTGAGACTCTGAACTTCCCGACGTCATGAGGATGACCAAGAGAGGCTTAGAGGTGGTGTGCTGGGTGTGAGTCATTGGTTGGGTTGGGTTACAGCAGTGCAAGGCAAACACGGAGCCACAGACAAGCCCTCCCAGTCCCACCTCCTGGAGCTACCTGGAGAGGCTGCTGTAGGGCCACAACCTTCCCTTGGACAGTGCTGAGGAACCTGAGACAGGACTTCTGTGTGTGTTCCTCCTTTGCTGTTTGAGGCCCAGGAGGGAAGGGGTCTCTAGTCTTCTGACAACTGGCTTTCTTCTGAGATGTGAATCTTGATATCTCTTTCCAGTCCCTACTCTCCTTCCACAACTCTCCGCCCAGAGCTGTGATTCCCAGCTGTTTGCAGAGACAGAGAGGTGATGATCAGCCTTCTAGACCCATTTCCATGAGGAGGAGTCACAGCCCCCGCCTAGATCAGACCATGGGCTCTCTCCCTACTTCATCTATCAGTTGGAAAGGAAACTTTGGGTTTCATGTCATGGATTGTAAAAGGCGCAATTTTTATTTTATAGGATTAAAGTATAAAATTTAAGCAGGTATATAATTTTTATGCCAGTGTGTGATCCCAGAAAAGGCAGGAAGTAAGGGAGCCACAGGTGAGTTTCAGACATGTGATTTCCCTGAGTTGTTTAGGAAAAACCAAACTGATAGTAATGGTTTTATACAAAGATATGACAAGAAACAGAAGAATATTAAGGATGTTTTTTCTTCGTTGAGCCTCCTTTTTGCAGAATGTGCTCTGATTGGAGTTCAACCCTGAGACTCTCCAAGGTCTCTCTCATCAAGAGGACATGTGACTCACCAAAGCTATAATCCTAAGGGCGTTTGCGAAGTTTTCCAGGCTCATGTGTCCCAGGACAGAGCATGTAGCCGGGTTCAAATGGTTAGAAAACAAAACAAAGTTTATTAAGATATTGGGAAAACATTCTTAAGAATGAGAGTAGGCTTCTGAGCAGAAGAAAGTGTATTCACAAAAGCCCTGGGCCCTAACCTTCATGCCCCTTTATAGGCCATCTACTTAGCATCTGCCTCCCCTATGTTTGTATATGCAGGCTTTTCTTGAGCTTGCTCCATGTGTTATATGAAGTGCTGGAGGGAAAAGTTTCATGATTGTCCAGCAATTGGATTTTTTACATGTTAATCTTTATGTGTCTCTTTGATTCCTAAACTCTTGCCACACTGGGAGTTGGGTGACAAGGAAAAGAAAAGAACTAAAGGCCTCCAATCCAGTTATTTAAAAGACTTTATAATTTGATCAACCCAGGGAACTGCCATATAGTTTTGTGATGCTAGATCCACAAAATCTTTCAAGAAGGACCACGTGAGACAAACCAGAGTTATCAGTCTCCCTAGAGAATTTGTTATGTGATAAACAATTGTACATTCTTTAAAGAATATTAATTTGCTAGGCTTTTGATGTAAGTGCTCATTTGAATATGGGTGTCTGAATCAGCAATGCTTGCAAGAGCATTCATTTCCTCGAGTAAGGGTTGACAGATTTCTGTCTGGCTCCCTGGAGTGAGTGGGTCCTGTCTGGAGTAATGTCTTGCCTGCAACACTCATCTGACCATTGTCTTGGTATCACCAACATCCTAAGACTTTTCCTCTGCCTTGAGGATGCTGCACTCCACCTGCAGGGGCGATGGCCGTCTCAGGGCCACCGAAACCACCAATCTCTACTCCAGGAAGTCTTGCTTCAGTCATGAGATCCAGAACTGATGCTCTACTTTGTTTTATTACTCACTATACATGACTCTTCGTCAAAGCTGGCCATGACACAGTCTCTATGATATCTTTAATATAGGTGTTTTTTATTCCTTTTACAGTACATATTTTTTTTTCATAAACAAACTGTCTTATAGTCACCTTTCACTTTTCCCCCTTATTTTACTTCAGGGCTTGATTTATTGCTTACCAACTTTGTGACTGTTCTCATCAACCCCTTGAGAGTTTGGCTCACCCCTGTCCTGGCTGCTAGCTGCCTCTATTACCTGATACAGAGTAGGTCCTTGTGTTGCTTAGCTTTATTGACACAAGCTAGAGTTACCTGGGATGAAGGAACCTCAATGGAAGACTTGCCCAGATCAAATTAGTCTGTGCCCATGTCTATGAGAGATTATCTCAATTGGTGATTGATGGGTAGACAGCCCACTGTGGATGACACCATCCATAGGCAGGTGAGTGGAAAGCTAACTGAGAGTGAGGCAAAGAGAAAGTCAGTAAGCAGCATCCATCCTTGGTTTCTGCTTGAGTTCCTGCCCTGTCTTGCTTTAGTGATGGACTGTGACCTTGAAGTGTAAGCTGAAATAAACCCTTTAATTCCCTGAATTGCTTTTGGTCAGAATGTTTTATCATAGCAAAAGAAAACAAACAAGAACAGCCTTTAATACACCTGATCAATAACTTTTCCACTTTTCTACCAACATTTCTATCTTCATTAGCTTTCCCATCTAAGGCAATGGGAAAAGGAATATATATATATATATAACCAAGCCCTCAGCCCAGAGGCAGCATTAGTATTTTCTATCTCAAATACAGGTCCTGAGAGTTAACATACATATGTGTGACCCCAGAAAGGCAGTGCAATGGTGGAAATTATCAAGCAAATATCAAGTAACCTGTAACAGCTTAAAGATATAGTGTGTCACCTGTCCAAGGGGTTAGTGTTATTCAAGCGATGACTCAATGGTCCTGAATGAAGATTCTAGATGGGATGCAGCTGTCTTTCTCTTTAATGCTGCAGGTCACGGTCCCACTGTAGGAGACCAGAAATGCCCATGCTCTGTATGGCCTTTCTGATACTGTGATTGGTAGTAGTGTTATGTTCCTTGATTTCTGTCCTGTAGGAAGTGAAATGATGAATGAAGTTAGCTGTTTATGGATAGCCTTGGCGAAGATCCCATCCCCTGCATTGCTGGGATGTCCACACCATCTTGCTGAAACATCAGTGACAGTGGCATAGATCTCTGGCACAATGTGGATTTCCATGACCGTGCCACTAGCATTGGAGTTTTTGAGATACATTGGGGGTAGATTCTTCACTTTGTGGCAAGGACAATCATCCTTGAATTGTCCTTTTGAATTGTGTTGTTTCCATCTTCCATGTCTGGTATAACTGGGTTGTCTGAAAAGCTGTGAGCATAGGTCAGCTTCTGCTCACCCCTTAGAGCTACTCCTCAGTTTCTTCTAACCCAGTGTCTGTTCAAGATAAGAAGATGCCTCAGATGGTGCCCTGAGACTCCAGCCCAAAGCTACTTTGGTTCCTTTTCACTCTCCTTACTGTAGAAGATGGCAATGTGATCCTCCACTAAGGAGTTTTATTCCATAATAATAATTCTACTATTGGAACAAAACTGAAATACTGGTGCTGAAATTCACAGCACATTTCACCCATCACGTCACATCCATGTGAACATTGCTGATTTTGCTCTCAAGACAGCAGAACATGTCATTGTCCTTGTGCTAAGAAGATGTGGTTGAGACTTGAAACAATAGGAAGTCACGCTCAAGCTTCTGCTAGTAAGTGCAATCATGCCAGACTCACGGTTGTGTTTTAGCTTCCTACACAGACATAGCCCATCCTAATGTGAAGTAACCTTTCAGCCATGCTCTGTAATGTGGAGTTTGATGACTTTATATTCTGTACTAGAGAAAAGCAAGACTCTTCTTTATATACCTTAACAGCAAGGTCTACATCTTATATATTTATCTCATTATCTCTTGCTCACAGTGCTAAATACTTTACAGAATTTTAATTTTAAGCAATGTTGGGTTAAAATTGCTGAACACCAAGAGCAAGAGTCTTTTCCTCATGGCAAGTGACTGACTCAGGATGGCACTGATGACCCATGGTTCTGTACAACGAAAGGGATGGTGGAGATGGAGAGCTTGATATCGAGAGATGCTGACTGGCTGTGCCTCATCAGAAAGCCACCCCACAACCAAGTCCCTGTTTCTTCCACTGGGAAGAAGACCAGGACTCAGGCTATCCCAGAGGGTCTTCACACTCACAAGTGGTTTACAAGTGGACATGGTCCTGACCTCATTGGTTCTGCTTGTCCATCATCCCCAGATACTTGAGAATTCTTCCTGTGGACTGGAGCTGCTGAGCCAGCCAGACCCAGCAGGACCAAGGACAGCTCCCGTGCAGCCTATGGTCAGTGGAAATGGTGGAACAATGCACTTTGGATATTTTTAGTGTTCGCTGATGACTAGCATTTTCAAGAGGTGTACAAATGTTTCTTTTTTCAGAATCTTTCATTTATGTTATAATAACAAATTTGTCCTTTATTCTGCTTTATTATTCACTTAAACTCAGAAACTACATTTGTTAGTCATTAACAATTCCTGGTTGACCAGATACTTAGGCCAAATCAGGACTTTTTGTGATTTTATTGTCTCATTTAAGATCTAAAGAAAGGAACGTAAAACAGATTTATTGTCCTACACAAACACAGAAGCTGGGTATCCTTGTCTGGGAATGCACATATTGGAACACTAACACCAAGATTTGTATATGAATGTATAAAAAGTACTCATGAGGCTCCTAAAAAGTAGCTCTCTCTCTCTCCATCTCCCTCTCTTTATCCCTCTCTCTCTCTCCCTCCTCCTCCCTCCCCCCCTCTCTCCACTCTTCCAGAGGTGAACTCGAACACCATTACACAGTGTTACTTTCCACAAGTAACCAGGGTGCCATGCCCCCAATGGCATTTTGTTTCACTGGCTTTGTTAAATCTTTTAATTAAAGCATGTTAACAAATGCAAAGAAAAATAAATGGCACTGCTTGCAAGGAAATTAAATTGAGGAACTAAGCCCATTTATAATTATTGTATTTCAATTAGGCTGCAACAGGGCTGGGTGAGCAGAGAGATAAAAAGAAGTAACACTGATGCAGAGCTTCATAAATATTTGCAAAGTTCTGTTAGAGAGAGAATGGCATAAATAATGCCTTAAAATGCTCAGGTGTCTCTGGGCAGTGCCCTTTGTGTTAATTGCCAGCCAAAAACACAAGCCTTGTGAGTTTGACAAAACATTAGCAAAACTACAGAAGGATGCTTGGTCAAAAAAAAGCTAAGAATTCCTGTGAAGAAAGATGTTAGAGCAATGGATGCTAAGCTTTTAATTTATTATTTTAAAATTAAAATGCAATCAAATTTTGAAAGACCAAGGATTAAATTTCAACGTGTTTGCTACCCAAATATGTGATTTTTCCTCCCCAGGAATAAGGAAACTCATAAATCATCAGTACACAATTTTTAATACCAGATTTTTGAAAAAAAAAGATAAAATGATAACCAAATTTCTTATTCTGAAAAAAATGGTAATTCAGTGTTTTTTTCTTTTAATGAAATTCTATGTAAATTCTATCATGTTTCTATGAACATACAGAGAGAGAAAGGAGGGGACATGCCTTCCTGACTGTGTAAGCATTCCTTTGCATGCCCAAGCTTACATGGACAGATGCAGGGAGCCCCCTGTCCCCTCTGCTCAAAGACTATAGGCAGTCTGCCACCCCTGTCCCCACAAATTCAACACGCTCATGTCCCATGGCTCCAGGTTGACATCTGAAACACCACAGTCATGACCAGAATGGTGCCCCAACTTGGCAGTTGAGATGGAGAACAGAATTCAGACCTCTTCCTTGCCCACGAAGAACAGCTTTATGATGTACTTCTACCATTTTCTACCACAAGTTTGGGATTTGTTTGTATTGTCTGAACTAAAGAGGAGGAAGCAGTCATGCATGTTGATGCACACCCCAAGGGGTACACAGACTTTGCCACAATACATTGTCACTGGCTCCCCAATGAGGCCAGGATTCAGTACTGTGAACACTCATCACTGCACAGTAAGACTGCATGTCTACTAATGCCAACAACAAATACAAGCACAGAAGTAGAGAAATTGACCTGAAATGTTCTTTTGTGAAGAATTTAATGTTTTTGTATTTTTATTGTTTAGGAATGCCATACATATAAGAATGTGTTTTATCAAATCTAGCCATTCCTTCCCTTCAGTTCCTTCAGAATGTCCATTCTCTATAGGGCCCCAATTTTATGTGTTGTTTCTTTTTCTTTTTTTTTAATATTTATTTATTTATTTTATGTACATGAGTATACTGTAGCTTCAGACACACCAGAAGAGGGCATCCGATCCCACTGCAGATGGTTGTGAACCACCATGTGGTTGCTGGGAATTGAACTCAGGACTTCTGGAAGAGCAGTCAGTGCTCTTAACTGCTGAGCCACCTCTCCAGCTCTGTGTTGTTTCTTTTACTCACTGTGTAAATGTAGCATTGCCAGCATGTACACGAGCTAGGATCTCTTATTGGAGCATGTGTAGTCTTTCAGGGGCCAATGTCTGAAGAAAACTGACTGTCTCTCAACCAATAGTCCTTACTTGTCAATAGATCCTCAGGGCTGAGACTCTATAACTCCTAGTTTTTCTCCATGTATGGGTTTCGTCTGGCTTGATCTTATGTAGGTCTTTTGCGTGAAGTCACAATCTATGAGTTTCTATGTGCCATTTCTCAGCCATGTCCTGAATACACTATTTGACTGTAGTCATCTACTATCTGTGGCTCTTTGGAACTTTCTGTGCCATCATCTGTGATAATCCCATCACCTTGGTAGGAGATAGTGTGATATAGATGTCCAACTGAGGGATGAGCACCCTACTGTCTCATATTCTCTGCATGTTCACCAATTGTGAGTCTCATTGCTAATCTCTATAGACTATTCTTTTTAAAAAGCTTCTCTGTTGAGGACTGAGAGATGTATCTATCTATAGGTATAAAGACAAATATATAGGATGAAGTTTAACACTATATCCAACTAGCAAAATGATACTTTCCTTTAGGAGCTATAACCTGCCAAGTCACAGATTATTGGGCTCATTAACAGTGTTGTGCACAAGTTTTGTCTTGTGAAATAAGTTTTAAATTATTCAGAAAGTCGTTGGTTTTCCCCATAACATTTATGCCATTATTGTACTAGTGTGTACTAGAATGGTCTTGTGTGTACTAGTATGTACTAATGAATTACTAGGATTATCTTTCCTGGGAGGTTAATATTTGTAGCTCACAGGACTCATGGTCAGGTAAAATTGTTGATTACTTCTTCACTGGCATACATAGTGCCTTTATCACTATTGAACCTATTTAATAAGAATGGGGTTTTCAAACTGGTATTTTCCATGCCCTAGAACTCAAGAATGTGGCATCATCAGTGATAGAGTCTAATCATTGAGTTCTGGAAGTCAGCCATGATCCAGTAATTTCTATGAGACCGGACAGATCAAGAGCTCAAAGGAGATAACCGATACATGGCACTTATATTTTTATTTAACAGCCTATGGTTTCTAGAATAAGAATAGTGCCTCTATGCACTACAAAGCAACTTCTTATAAAATCTTTTATATATGTATGGGAGTTTCTTCAGCAGGGGGTATCTGTATGGATTTTGAGAATCACGAGTTGTCTTTCTCCACACCCCTTCCTGTACCCTGCCATCACCCAATCCAACTCATACCATAACTCCACATTCTTTCTTCATGTTACCAGAGTTCTGTCTCCCTTGCCTTGAAAGCTCCTGACTATGGTTTCTTACATGTTGCTTGATATCTGTGAGTGCTTCAATTTTAACACATGTAGATAGAGATGCAAAGCTAGCATCTATATATAAGAAAACATACAAGATTTGTTTTTCCAAGTTTGAGTTGCCTCATTCAGAATGATGATTTCCAACTCCATTCATTCATCTGTGAATTTCATAATTTCAATTCTTTTTACATGTGAATCAAGAACAAAACAAGGATACATACTCTCTTTACTCTTGTTTAATGCAGTGTTGAATTCTTAGCTAGAGAAATAAGACAAGAGAAGGAGATAAAAGGATATAAGTACTGATTTAAGTAAACTTGTCACAAGCTAGAGTCATCTGGGAAAAAAAAAGAATGATGAATTCAGAGCATCCTCACTTGTATGAGTATTCCCCTTTGATGATATAATTTTGTACACAA
Organism: Mus pahari; assembly: GCF_900095145.1. NCBI lineage: Eukaryota > Metazoa > Chordata > Mammalia > Rodentia > Muridae > Mus > Mus pahari. The sequence goes on along the minus strand of NC_034600.1, from coordinate 4,843,416 downwards.
AACAGTCTTTGTTCCAGTGGAAAATTCCTACAGCTGATAGACATGTTCAGCAAAATACCAGAGTACAAAATCAACACACAAAAATCAGCAACCTTTCTATGTACAAACAACAAACATAGAAAAAAAAATCAGGAGAATAATTCAATTCACAACCACTTCCAAGATATCTTGTAATGAATCTGACCACGGAAGTGAAAAACTTGTACAATGAAAACTTTAAGACATGGAAAAATGAGATTGAGGAACATATCAGAAGATGGAAAGACCTCCCATGCTCATGGCTTTGGAGGATAAATATTGTGAAAATAACTGCCTTTCCAAACGCATCCTATATAGTCGCCAAAATCCTCATCAAAATTTAAGCACAATTCTCTACAGGTATTAAAATAACAATCATAAATCTTATATGGAAACATAGAAGACCTAGGACAGGATAGCCAACATGATCCTGAATAATAATCTACTGAAGGAATCATCATTCCAGATTTCAAGTCATACTACACAGCTATCCTAATAGTGGCATGGAATCAACAAAGACACACTCATCAGAGAAACCCAGTGGAAGACACAGATATAAGCCCATGAGAATATAGTCACCTGATTCTTGACAAAGAGGTCCAAGATATACTTAGGAGAAAAAGACAGTATCCTCAACCAGGTAACGGGAAAATTGATCCTTGCCTCACATGCTGCACAGAACTCAAGAATCAAGGACTAAGAACTGATACTGTGGATCTGTTAGAGGAGAAAGGAGGAAATAGGCAAAAGGTACACAAATAACTTTCCAAATGAGACCCCAGTAATACAGACATGAAGACCAACACTTGACGAATGAGATCTCGTGAAACTAAAACTTTCCATACAGCAAAGGGTACTATCAATCCAGCAAGCAGGCAACCTACAGAATGGGAAATGAAAATGATAGAGCATTAGTGTCCAAAATATACAAAGGACTAAAAAAGAAGGAAGGAAGGAAGGAAGGAAGGAAGGAAGGAAGGAAGGAAGGAAGGAAGGAAGGAAGAGGGGGAGTGAGTGAGGAAGGAAGGAAGGAAGGAAGGAAGGAAGGAAGGAAGGAAGGAAGGAAGGAAGGGAAAAACAGTGCAATTTTCATGTTTTAAAGTAGACATTTTATATTAGCTGAAAACATACACACTCTCATACACACACACACACACATTCACATCCTTCACCTAAAAATAGGAGGTTGGAACAGCTCCCGCCTACCCATCTAGGGGCCACTCTGGTGGAGAGAGAGGGAGAAAGAGAGATACAGAGACAGAGACAGAGAGAAAAAGAGAGAGACAGAGACAGATTCACACACACACACACACACAGAGAGAGAGAGAGAGAGAGAGAGAGAGAGAGAGACAGAGACAGAGACAGAGAGACAGAGAGACAGAGAGACAGAGAGACAGAGAGACAGAGACAGAGACAGAGATGGAGAGAGGGAGGGAGGAGCCATTGGCCCCTTCAGGCTATTCCTAAGGGTCTAGAGTGTAGAACTGGAGAGGCTACAGTAATTCCATTCACTACAAAGTATATGACTTCTGTATCTTTTTTAAAAGTATTGTTTTCACCCTCCCTTCCTCCCTTCTTTTACTTTGAGATCAAATGTTACATTGTAGCTCAGGCTGCTTCAGTCTTCCCAGTATAGAGATTGCAGATCTGTATATCCACACCCCTCTGCCATCTTCTGTACACCATAACCAGCTCTGTCCTGTAACACCCAACCTCCCTGTGGCCTGGCTAGACCATACTCTCCTATGGGGCTTGCCTCAGACCTGATGCTGGGGTAGTATAGGGCCAACCTTGGGATGCTGGTGCTCTGTGTTTTCCTCCTAGAGAGATTTGGGGTTCAGGGGTGTAGAAATCCCCAACCAGCCTCTGTTGAGCCCCACCACACTGAAGGAGAGAGGGGTACTGCCTTGGGTTCCAGACCCAGCAACTTGCTGGGTAGAAAGAGGTCTGAGATGCTTTCTGGTTCCCTTCCTTTGCTGTCTCACTTCTGGAATAGAAAATGTGTTCTGTGAAATCTGAAGATTTTATTCTGGTTAAGTTAACAGCTTTCCTCTAGAGTATAACATTCAAGTTGTTTCCTCCTTGGTTCTTTGTAGGGAGAAACGTGTGTGTGTGTGTGTGTGTGTGTGTGTGTGTGTGTGTGTGTGACCCTGCCTCTGTTAGGAAAGGCAAATGTTCTCTCAGAGGACAGGTGACATTCAGAGGACTCCCTACCTTTCTGGCATGTGAAGCTGGGCACAATGGAAAAGGGTTCTGACAGGAGGGTGCTGTTGGCCAACAGTGGCGGCCAGGCCTGGCCATGTGCTAGCCTTGCCCTGGAGGGGATCCCGGCCTCCGCCCTTGTCAAAGCTGCACAGTTGCTCCACAATTGCTTTAGCCCGAAGCGCTTGACATTCACCCCCGGCAGATAATCGAGGAATAACATTTGCGTTACAGTTTAACACGACCTCGGCCTCTGCAGCTCTTTTTAGATTAGCTGCTGGAAGAAAAAAGAGCAGCAAAGAAAGAAAGAAAAATGGTCACTGACACCGTGCTGAGGCAGGAGGTGGGAGACTGAGCGCTTATTACTGCGGGGCACCTCTGCGCCGCCAGGAGCTGCACTGCCCTTTTCCGCTGTGGGTGAGCGACTATTAAGGCGAAGGTATTAAAAGGAGGGCCAAGCAGTGTGCCAGGAGAGCAGGTCAAGCTGGAAGCAGAGGTTAATGGACTGACTATTACCTGTATATGAATCTCAGTGTGGCCAATACCCAGGAGGATTCAGCTTTTCCCTCTCTACCATGAAGCTAAATGAGGGGGTTGTTTAGCCCCAAGTCGAAGGGTGGGCTGGACTTGTAATTCTCATGAAAATGAGTAAGGAAACTGTAGGACCCTTTAACACATAAACTGTGTTAGGGAGAGAGGACCCTGTAGTCTTTCCACTGTGAAACCCACTCCCAGTGATCCTGAGTATACGATCGACTTCATGGCCACAAGCAAGTCTTTGGGTCAAATTAATGGTCTACTTTAAAGAGAGAGACAGGCACTATTCAGTACTAGAAGAAACTCATACACTTCCCTACATGACAACTCTGTCCTGAGAAAGGCCTTTGATTTATTCTGTCCCATAGAGAGAACCAGGAAGTTTAGGAGTGTTGGCTCTGGAGGAGACACACAGTGTCAGATGCACACCAGGCAGTGTCCCAGATGTGTCCACACCCAGCACGGCCACATGAACTCTCTCTTCCTTGTCACTTGGCTACCTTCCACCCAGGAAAGGAAAGGCAGAATTTTTTAGTGACATTCATAGAGCAGGAATTCTGACTGGTGGTGTGTGCACACTGGAACAAAACGGTTCTTTCTGGCCCTTTTTAACAATTACAACCTTGAGCTCTAGCGCTGAGCGTGGAATTTCTTTCATGTCATGAACTAGAGTTGCAGACCTGAAATTTCACAGGGTAATTGGCAGACTGGCTGGTCTTGTAGCTAGACTAAAGCCAAACCCTTCATGGACAGACTATGATGTGGAAATGCCATCCAGGCTGAGGAGTCTGAATTGCCTTGACTGGATGGTGGCAGCTGGCACAAAATGTTTTTAAATGCCATGTGCCTCGTGCATGGGCACTCTCCTCAACCAAGTGTCCTGCTGGTACATCTCTCTACACCTTTATCCCTATTTGCCAGGATTATTCTTTGCTTCACATCCACACGACAAGGGCACACACACAGGGAGTACTGGTCAGACATAAGAGTCACACCCAGGGTTTAAGAGCAAAAGCCCAGTTTTGCTGTGGTGTTTAGCATAGTCAGTGTGACTGTTGAGAATCAAATGAAAGCTTCAATTCTTTAATGAAATATAATCTGCAGTTTTGAACCAGCCCAAGACTGGATCATTTACAAGTAGGAAGGCTCAGGAAAGAGTAAATGCTGGGGTAAGGAAAATGGTAGTTTTGCTTACAACGGATTGATTTTCAGTCACTTCTTTGAGATGTGTCAATGCACGGAGAAGCCGTGTGATGGAGTGTCATATAGCCTGGTCACTATGGACAGCAGAGGCATTCCCTCTGAAGCCTTGCTCATGCCACTGACTTGATTATGGTGTTGTGGCTGTGCACAGTAGCTGTGGTGACCAAGGTTCCTGCAGCATGGTGGTATGTGAGGACACACCATGGGCTGGCCAGAGTGTCCCTATTCCACATCACACAAAGCAAAGAAGGTGTCTGCAACTCCCACACTGCCCCCCTCTCTGGGAAGCATGGCCTGCTGACCCCAGCCAACTGTTTCTTGCTATTCAATTAAGAGAGAAAAGATTCCTCTGAGAGGGAGCTGGGAGCTTCCTTTGTAATTTTTGCTGACCATTCCAGTTATGGACATAATTACAAGTGTATTTCAAAAGCACAGGAGTCCAAAGACACTCAGTCACAAATAACTTGAGAGTCAACTGAAGGTGCAACTGCTCAGGAAAACGTTTAAGGGGGCAATATCACAATGGCACACATTAACATGTACAATTAGTTTGTATTAGTACAAGGGGGGAGGTACCAAACCAAGAAAGCTTCAGTGTTTAAAGTGAGGTGAGCGTCCATCATTTATTACTGACTCCCAATTCCTAATTCCAGGGTGTGACAAGCCTGCAGATTTCCACTGTGCATGCATGTACACAAACACACACACACACACACACACACACACACACAATCTCTGTTTGCTTCCTGTTGGTAGAGGAAGGGCTAGAGTCACTTTTGGGAGTATGGTCTGTAACTGATTCTCAAACCATCCCAGGCTTTGCCACACAAAAGACACAGCAACAATAGTCAGGCTTCCCCCTCTGCAGAGGCGAATATGAAAATGGTTTGTTTAGTTTTTAGTTCGACAACCCTCGGGGGCTGTATCTCTCTGGATACATTTATTTCAGGGTACTTAAAAGCTGACTTCTATGAGATTACCAAGGCAGTGATTGCTTTTGCTGAGAAATGTGTCCTTTATCCCTCTTATTCATCCACCGCTGCGATATTTCTGTTTGTCACAACGCCACAGCCTCTGATAAATGACTGAAGGCTGACTGCTACACTTTATTAAAAAGTAATAACAATTTTTGTACGCACCCTTCACATTGTAAGGGGGGGACCATGAATCAAAGGACACTGCCTGTCTGGGCCTGATAAATGGGCCGTTTACCAGCCGAGGAGTTATTTAGGACTGGCTATTAATTTAAATCACATTTATCTTCTCTGAGTGGGGGAGGTGGTCGTGATAGGGCTGCGAATGACCAGCGGTGCGGCTAAGTGCACATTATTTATTACCATGGCCTCTACAGGGCTGCACAATATGCTTTAAAAAAAAAAGGAAAAGAAACGAAAAAAAAAAAAAAAAAAACCCAGTGCCAATTACAGTGGTTAATCTCACCAGGGCAATAACAAATTTCTTCCCAACACAAGACAATTTTTATTCTTAGACTTTCTCCTCTACACACGGACGTTGGTTATAATTCTCCATCATTAAACTCAATTTTCTCCCAGGGTGGCTGCTCGTGGGAAGTACTCGCTTCTCTCTCCCACACCTTTGTCTGAAGAGCACCAATATCTTAACGTACTTTTTCCATAATCAACAGTGTTCTTTTCAGCTCTTCATGAATATTTGCAGGCAACACAGAGGACTGGTAGACATTACATAACAGACCAGCCACATTTTACGATCAGATATGCTCTCATTAATAATAATGATTTTTGCATAGCTTTTCAACTCACCTAGTTCTTAATAGGAGGAAGAATTGGAAATATATGATCATTAGCTATTTTTTTGGTCAATTAACTTCAATTTGGTTGATCTAACATGGAAGATTAAAGTATTTCTAATAAAATAGGACTTGAGCAAATATTAATTCCAAGTAGGAAAATTCTACTTACTGTCACAAAACCTAAAGCACAATTGGGCATCTCCCTAGGAGGAGGCAGCTCCCCAGGAGGAGTCTCCTAACCTTGTGTGTTCTGAGCTCACTGGACTTGAGTTCACTCTACTGTCTTAAGTCTTGAGGTAGCTATCTGGGTCTTGACTGGTAGTCCCTAATCATGTTCACATGGCTTAGCTGCTGCAGTGTGCTGTTCAGGCAGCACAGAAGCATGTGACACTAGGAATCAAAATTCAGTTGGAGTCCCTCAGCCAGAATCTCCTTGGGGGTCGGGGCTGCACCCACTGATGCACACTTAGTCCATGCAAGTGGGGCAGTTTTGTACTAGTGACTAGATGTACTGTCCTATCTGTTCCTGTAGTTGAAATTGTACCAGAGTGCTGCCTAGGATGAGCGCATCCTCAGTGGGAAACACAGGGACTCTGGCTCGTCCTGGGGCATGGGTGGGAGACATAGTTTTGTTGGCATTTCTTGGTGTTTGGTGACTGGTAGCTAGCTGGTCAGGTTGTGCAATTAATTAGATACAAAGGCAAGCTGGCAGACAGATGCATTTTAAGTGGAGCCCCCTTTAAACGTGTGGTCCCCTAGCTTGTATCTCACGTCCAGGAAGCCATCCTGCAGTGATGTAGGACTTACTCTTGAGAGGTGACACAAAGCCTGGTGCCTAGTCTGGGGCTAATCATCCAGCAGGTACCTTGACCTCTTCCTTTCCCCACACACTTGCCCTTTGAGAATAGGTCTTCTCTGTCCATTTGTATTCCTCTTCCCAAGACACAATTCTCACAACTGGTAGGTAACTGTGTTCTCTATAGAGCTGCCCTCTTCTCATTTGGCAAATCTTACTAGTGGTTGCAAAGATCAACACATTTACCTAGACAAACTTATCTGGCTTGAAGTCATGATAAGAATCCAATAGAGAGTAGGAAAAACAAAAAGACCAATGTGATACACGTAATACATGTGCAGAAAAATCTGCTACCCAGAAAACTTTCAATGAAATAGTATTCTTTCCACTCAAAAAAAAAAATGCTTGCCTCTATAATTAACACTAAAATTATCTTGCATAGTTTTTAAAAATGATTCTTAAAATGGTTAAATAATATAAATAACACAGGTATGCCGTGGTTTAGATTTAGATATCCTCTAATAGCCTAACAATGGCAGTTCCTGACCTCCTTATGGGCTGTGGAGAAGGTATGAGATTTTTGCAAGATGGAGCTTAACTACAAGTGAGGATCACAGTGGGTGGTTTAAAAGGAATGGTGGAATGGTGGGTGGGGGAGCACCATCACAGAAGCAGGGTAACGGGGGAGAGGATAGGGGCTCACAGAGGCGGAACAGGGAAAGGATAATAACATTTGAAATATAAAAAAAAGATTGAAAAGACTTTCCAAAGTACAAGCCCATCAGGATGTGCTTTGTAAATGTCAGGAGGGGGGCATCAGCTTTACTATAAAGAGCATACTAAATAATAAAGAAAAATATTAAAGTTTTACTATTTCTGGAGAAAAAAAGCAATACATCAGCAATAGCATTGCTCAGTTGTGGGGAATGTGAAAGAGAGAAGTGTGGGAATCAGGGGCTACACAATTAGATAAAACTGACTTTCCCTCTTCCAGCAGCTAACAATCTACAACAGTTCTCAGAAGACATGGAGCTGTGCGTCAACCCCTATCTCTGTGCTGGGATAGGTCTTCTGTATGATCCCACTACTTCTATGTGTTGGTATGTGAGATCTCTGTGCTAGGATAGGTCTTCTGTATGATCCCACTACTTCTATGTGTTGGTATGTGAGATCTCTGTGCTGGGATAGGTCTTCTGTATGACCCCACTACTTCTATGTGTTGGTATGT
>NC_034600.1:4808623-4835521 GCF_900095145.1 Mus pahari | reverse complement strand
ATGACCCCACTACTTCTATGTGTTGGCATGTGAGATCTCTGTGCTGGGATAGGTCTTCTGTATGACCCCACTACTTCTATGTGTTGGCATGTGAGGCAGCTGTGTCCAGTCAACATGGTTCCCCTTCAGTCATCCAATGCCTCTTGCTCTTATATTCCCCCCGACTCCTCTTCTGAAATGATCACTGAGCCTTTGAGGGAGGTGTGTGCTGTGTATTTGTTCCATTTAGGAAATGTGTCCCTCTGTAATGTTCTCCTTTAGACCACTTTACCTGTGTCCTCTCGGGCGGTAATGGAGGGTGGGCTTGTACTGTGGACAATAACCTTGGATAACCCCAAGTAAATAAACTCTTTACTAAAAATGAAAAAAAAAAAAAAAAAAAAGGAACATTGGGCTCTGGTGCAGCCTTTCCCCTCTCCACTGAGCTCTGAGATAAATGGCTGACCCAGTCCATGCCTTCTGTGTGCTGTCTTTCCTGACCACAGGGCATTGAGGTTGACGAGCCTTGGAGTGATGCTTCCAAACTTGTGAGCAAAAATATCAATTTCTTCTCTACAAGTAAGGCAAGGAGTCTTTGTAGCATATTGTGCTTCTTTCTCTTATATAGTGTTGTGAGTCCCCAAGTTGGGAGAAGGGCAGGCAAGTCTCAAGCAGAGGAAGACACAGGCTGAGCGTTAGTTTAGTAAAATGACCAAACTAAAGTGTTTGAAAATCTCCCTTGCTTTCCGGAAGTATGAAGGCAATGGGTTTGCTTGACTAATATCTCCACCTTGCTACTGCTCCTTAAGAGCCTGGTACTTTAAATGATCTTCCTAAACAACCAAGTATGTTGGCTTATGATAGAGAATCCAGTGTGTCTGTGTCCTTAAAATAACACAAACGAGGGCAACTTAATCTGCATTAACAGGTTATAATACTGATTATTTTCACACAAGGCTAACCATCCCTTGGAGTTCTACATTGCCCAGCCTACATAGGGCTACAAAGGGAAGGTGGATGAATATAATCAGAATATGGAAAGAATAGGGTAGACTGTAGAATTACACAGGCAGGAAGTCTCCTTACACTGCGAAATGTTCAGGTAGCAGCACCATGTCACAAAGGCAGCTGGCATCTCCTGAGTGCCGTAGAGGAAAAAGGAAATCTGCGGGCTGCTTCATCTATGACCCTAAAAGGAAAGTGAGACTGGTCAACCAGTTATCTCACTTGCTACATAGATAATTTGAACACGTTGCTTCCTTTTTCTCATGAGAAGATTGTCAAGGTCAGAGTTTTCATAATTTCAGAACAAGAAATGTATAGAAATCACATAGTACTCACATACAGCAGGGATTCAGAGGAATAAGGATTTTTCTACCTCCTTTGTTATTTTCATCACCATTCACAACCATCAACACCATTACCATCACTACTACCACCATCTTACCATTGTCTTCACCATCATCACCACCTCCAGTGTCACCATCACCACAAGCACCAATATCACCATCATTACCATTCCTGCCGCCATCATTACTGTCATTATATCACTACCATCATCATCATCATCATCACCACCATTATCATCAACATGGTAACTCACATCGTGTACCACTTAGTCTTTATGTCAACTTTACACAAGCTTGAGTCATCAGACCTCAATTGAGAAAATAGCTCCATAAAATTGGGTTGTTGGTCAGCCTGTAGGGCATGTATTTTAACTGGTGGTTGACATGGGATGGTAGACCCCATGATGGGTAGAGCCATTACTGGGGTGGTGGTATTGGATTCCCTTTGATGATAGACTGTGGTTCAGAAATGTAAGCAAAATGAATCATTTCCTCCCAGAGTTGCTTTTGGTCATAGTGTTTCACCAGTTTAATAATGAAATTTTCCTGCTTCCTTTAATCTATTTTAGTAAAATGATATCTATTTTCCTTTAATATACTATAGTTTATTTCTCTGAGGTAGAATATGAGAAAGGCTAAAACTTTCAGCTTTTTGTTTCTTGACTTTGACTCACACCATAGCATGCACAAACAGAAAGCAGGAAAGTCAACAAAAGAGGCCCAGCACAAAAGGACCAGTGTCTGAGGCAGCTGGAGTAAGCAGGCTCTTAAGTAGAGCTTTAGAGGGGCTGTGGGAGGAAGAGAGCTTACTGTTAAAGGTACTGGAAGCTTAGACTTGGAGTAATCAATCACAAAAGATCTGGAGGGAGACAGTGGCCCTGCTACACAGCATTTTGATGCCTCTGATTTTTATTCACATACATGCATATATACATATATATGTATACATATATACATATTATATACACATATACACATAGATAAGAAAGACTAAAATAGTAATTTACAATACCGTACAGTTTGCTACTGTCAGAAGAGATGATAAAAAAAATCAGAAAGATTCACTCACAGTAAGTGTGGGTCAAGAATAACCATGGTGGCTATGTATAACACTCATACTAAGGCATGCTTGGGGTGTGGCGATGGCTGAATATAGCCCAGCTTGGCCCCTGCAGCCCTCTCCCACTTCAGAAGTTGCTTCATTATTTATTAGCATAAACAATCTGGCAGGCAGTGCTCTATCTGCAGCCAGAATCCAATATGGAAAGGTCACCTGCCAACACCCAAGCCAAAGGGGGCTAAAACAAACACAAACACACCTTTTTAATTTCAGCTGAATTGATTAGAGAACAATTGGAGGGCTCTATGGGTCAAAAGGCTCAAGCCAGCAGGTCAGCAGAGAGAAGGGAGCCCAGGGCAATGGTCGCAGAGGTGCTGGGCTGAGCCTGGAGCAAAAAGCCATTCTGAGCCCCAGCTGTCATCTTTGTAAATGAAGAAGTGATGTGACAAGACTTTGAGCCACATGCAGGACTACAGTTTACCTTACTCAGCATAAGCTGGAAATTAAGCTGTTTGACATCAAATATACAAATGCTATCAAGTATTTTAGAAGCAAGAATTAACCCATGTCTAAACACCTCCCATAGCCCAGGAGTCTCCCACACCTGCCTTGGAACACATGTCAACCTCGGAACCTTGAGCAGCTTCAGAGTCTTTCCTACAGGGCAGTAGACATTAGGGGAAAAGCCAAAGGTCCTGATTAGTTGCTTCAGTCACATCCCCATTGAGGGAAAGGAAAAGTTGGTTTGGTCAGTGTTTTTATCACAGTAAAAGAAAGCAAACTAGGATACATGCTAAGGAAAGGGGATGGAAACATGCAAGTATGAACCAGTGATGTTTTCTGTTATGAAACCATGACATTACTATGAGAGCAGAAAACTTTGTATGCACAGTAAAGAATACTGTGATCACTAGCGTGAGGTAGCCTTGAGTCTACACAGAGGTATTCTAGGCATTGCTCACTCTTGTGTTCTGTGATGGAATGTGCAAAGTGAAAATGCTGTGTGTTCAGAACCAAGCCTTTGGTGAGATCATGTGATACAACATGCCATGCCACTGAACAGCAATCACAGGAAGAGGAGGAGGGGAAGAAGGGAGGGAATAGGAGAGGGAGTGAAAGAGGATGAGGGAGGGGGAGAGGGTGAGGGAGGGGGAGAGGGTGAAGGAGGGTAAAGGATAAGGAAGAGGAAGAGGATGAGGGAGGGACAGGGAGAGGGAGGGAACTGCAGTGTCAGAAGCAGGCGGGGCCTTCCTGGCATTGACAGGAGGAGTTGCCTCTGGCCCTTGTTGATTTTATGGACTCTACTATAATGCTGATGCTTGCATTCTGCTCTCCTTCTTCTCATCTGAAAACAGGGAGCTGTTCTCTCTGTGTGGAACCCTGCAAATGTGTGAGCAAGCAAGAAGAGAACTTAACAAGAAGTTGCTGGATTCCACATTTTCTCCTGTCAATTAAACACAAAGCTACTTATTACCATCATAAAAATCATCATATAGTTAGAAATCTAAAGCATTATAGTAAAGTATGAATAACAAGATACAAACCATCTGTGGCCCCATAGATAACTGGTGGTTCATACAAGATGCTGCCTGTTTGAAAGTCTGTACATTTTGCTTCCTCCTGGGAACCCTGCTGAAAATCAGCTGTAAGGTTACAGTGATCCCATGCAAAGCTCTGCCCTAGATCCTTGCTTCTAAGAAACGTCCAATCTAGGTATTAAGATGAGAAAAACTTTTAAAAACTATAAATACAAAGTATTGAAGTAAGAGTACTGGAAAGCTGACAGTAAGGGACAAATTTGGCAGGTGACTCTTTTCTACATAGGAGGTGAGAATGGAGGGAGGAGGGGTGGAGGCAAAGAAAGGGGGAGTCAGGAGAGGGAGGTTTGGGATAGAGAGGGCTGGAGAAAGGCAAGGGGAGATATGGAGAAGGAAGGGAAGGAGGTGGGAATGAAAGACAGAGCAGGGATGGGATAAGTGTGTGTCTATATGTGTCACTTCTTCCTTCCCTTGACACTCCAGTCATATTTTGGAGACCCAAGCTATAAAGGGCCCAGCATCAGGCCCTTGTCTATTCTCTGTATTCCAGTTCTACAAGTGGAGGAAATGACATTGACTGGAAGTCAGGCAGCTGGCTCCTCTTTAAAGCACGAAGCCAGGCCGAAGTGAGGGAAGGAAGCCAAGGAGGATGATTCCTGCAAGATGGTTTTAGAAAAGTACAGTTAGGTGCAGGTGATAGATGTGAGGGCTTGGGTTGGAGGCATATGCTGAACACAAAGGGAAGTAAGTCCTAGACAGGAATGTGCCCAACCCTAGAGGAACCTCCTTCCTCACAAAGGACAGGGTCTCCATGTCATCAAGTGAACACAGTCTCAGTACCATCAGCTTTACATATCTTCATGACCAAAACTCCACAGCTTATCTTAAAGGGCAGCATGCATTCTAGACAGCCAAAGAGAGTACAGAAGATCTCTGGTGTCTGTTCTAGTCCTTTCCTGGTCTCTTATCTATTTGAAAGATGGACTGATGCTTTGGATCCAGTGTTCAGAAGAAATGGAGCTGCCCAGGGTGGACCTATGGATGGAGGGAAGCCAAGGTCTGGAAAGTCCACAGTTGGCTAGATGGCTGATGGCTGGAGCTCAGCTTCAGAATTATTATGTAGATATAAATGATCAGGAAGGACACAGGAAAAATACACACTCACATGCATAGAGGATAAGTTAGGGGTGGGGACCTAGAGAGTACTGAGAAGGAATTCCCCCACCAACATACATGTTTGGCCAATCAGGAATGGTGTGGCCTAGAGGAGAAGGGAAGGGAAGTAATTCACAGTCTCAGTGTTTCTGTTCCATACAAGGACACTGAAATATTAATATATGACAGGCTTTGGTGGCAAGTAGCTCAACATACAACAAAAAGCATGTATAATATTGTTTTATATGAAATATGTATTATATATATAACATGTATATATGTATATACATATACCTGTACATGTGCATGTGCAAGTACATAAACATACATATACATATGCATATAAAAAGGCATATACTTCCTTGCCTCTAGAAATCCCCATTCCACTGAGAAGGGGAAGAGATATGTAAGAGAGGGTGGTAGAAAGTCATACTCTGGCAAGATGTTCCTGCTGAAGAAAGTTGGAATGTTGGCCACTGCTCAGACAGTGGGTGGGGAGTCACCATTAGTTTTTGACTGCCTAAATTTAAATTTAGGACATCCTAATGAAATGTCCACAAGGCAGAGCAAATGAGGTGTTGACATCAGGAAGGAGGGCAGGACTGGAGATGGATCATAGGAAGGATGGCTCTAGAGTAGAACTGTTCCGCAGGCATAGAGGCAATCCTGAGAATCACAAGAGTGACATCAGTGTTTTAGAGAATATTGGTGAGAAGACATCAATGAGGACAAAGAACACAGGCCCATGAGTGCAAAACCAAGATGATGCACAGGGTGGAGCCAGTCTGGGTTCAAGTCTGTTCAAGGTCACAGTATCAGAGATGTGGAGACACAATGGTCAGTGAGCACTCATGGTACACTTGGGTTTCACAGTTGTGGAGGGGTTGGTGAATACTTAGCTCATAGGCCTTTAGACTGAAATAGTGTCAAAGGAGAGGGGGGCATGGTAGACATGAGCGTGTGCATGCTCCATTGCAAAATATGCAGAGCTGAAAGGGGCTCAGCCTCAGCTATCCTAGATAATCCAAGACCATTCTAGGTGGGGTTCTCCAGGTTTGCCTCAAAGGGGAAATGTGTGTGTTCCCAACTGAGAGGAGGGGGAAGACATGGGTCAAGAGTAGGGCAGGGTCCAGGTGTGAAAGAGTCACTGATGTCATTGAACAACATGATGTCATTGAACCATGGAGGACTTGACAGAAGGGTGCTGCTAAACTCAAAGGACAAGCACTGGAGGGACAGATCCCAGGATGATATCTCCACAGTGGTGAGAACCTGGGAGGCCTTGATGGACTGGGCAAGGAATGTGATGGAGACTTTGGAAACTAACACAAGGCATGATTTCCCATCTCTGAGCTGGCCTCCGTGCATGAACAACATTAATAATACTCTAGCAAGAAATCAGAGATCTCCCACCACTGTCTAGACAACCTTTGCCTATTGTATGAACTAGTTTTCTCATTGCTCTGACAAAAGCAGTTTATAGAAGGAAGGGGTCATTGTGGCTGCAGTTTAAGAGGGGATACTGAAGTGGAGATTTCCTGTTTCTTTGGAGACTCAGTTGTGTCATGTGATTTCTTTTTTCTTTCTGGAAACTGTCTTATGAGAGGATGTGTTGATGAGGCAAATATGTGGGAGGATGTTTTATTGAGAACAGGCACATGGGTTTTTCTGGAAGTAGCCTGGAAAAAAAAGGGCATAGGGTGTTTTTCTGGAACGGATGCTGGAGAGAACAAATGATGTTTGGAAAGGGTATAAATATCCAACAGACAGTGGACAACCCTGTGTGACATTGGTTCATCTGGCCACTCTTTGCTGTTCTTCACTGGTCTTTGCTGAGGCTGCTCTTCACTGATGATGCTGTGGCATTGGTTCACCTTGCCTTCTTTGCTGATCATCATTTGTCATGACTTCATAGAGAGACATGCACCAAAGAACTTCTAGTGATATTCCTGCAGCTTCTTGGCACTTCCACAGACTCAGGCCAATGGGCAGAGTCTTGCATTTTCTTCTGGATTGAACTGCTATTGCTGATTTGTGAATGGTGTCCGTGAGTGATCAAGCTACTACTTTGTATTTGTATGAAATTAACGGCTGATATCCTGTCAACAAAGAGTGGAATCACCCTCAAAGAACTATGTCTAAACAGGTCCACATCCTCCTTTGCCATATTAACATTTCCTTTCCACTACCTCTGTGGGTGGTGGGCTAGAAGGGAGGTTAACATGTTTAAGAACCCTCATTAAAGTAGGTTTTGAATAAAATCTAAGGCTTCAGGATGCAGTTTAGCATGCCAAGAACAAGCATATCAGCAGAGACATGAGGTAGCTGATCACATTGTATCCAGTCAGGAAACAGAGAGATGAATGCTGGTATTACTCGTCCCCAGCCCATGGGATGGTTCTGCTAACATTCAGAGTGGGTCTTCACTACACCCTTTCTGGAAACATTATCACAGACATGCCTGAAGATAAATCTCCTAAAGGGTTCTGCATCCAGTCAAGTTGGCAACGAACACAAACTATAAACGAACTCGAAGAAAACCGCTAATGATAGAGATATGGGTGTCTGTGTTTCTGATTTCATGTGAACCTTAGTTCAGTGTCAGGGTTATGGTGGATGTGATTGATTCCAAAGCTGGGAACCCAGGCTATCATAGGATCAGCTTGAACCACAAGGAATCCAGTGAGTGATGTGGTATAAACATGAGACAGACAGTGTTCAGCAGAACTGGGTGACACCCGAGCTGTTTGGGATGAGGGCTTCATGCAAAAACTAAATATATGAATGTTTATTTGATGAAAAACACACAAGCATTCAGATAACTATTTTGAAAGGGGAAATGGTAACTACAGTAATTTAAAGCCATGGTGCAAAAAAGAGCATGTGTTAACCTGATGCCATCATCCTAGTAAATATCTTGAACTTGTAATCTAACTCAATTTATTGTTTCCATGTGTATATGTGTGATATGGGTAAACATATTCCAGTGTGTGTATGTGTGTGTGTGTGTGTGTGTGTGTGTGTGTGTGTGTGTGTGCTTGTATGAATCTGCGTTCCAACACAAGAACTTCATAATGCTTCTGAAGTATTGGTTTTCTCACTAGAAAATAAGAAACTAATATTGCCTCATTCACAAATAGTTGTTCTTGTATTGATATAAGTCTCAGTCAGGCACTTCCTACCTAACCTGGTTTTGATTGGGTGCCCAGAGTGGACACAGAATCTCTGGGGGACCCACCCCCATTGCTTCCCCAGTTTGAATTCCATATTGGAAAGGAAAACCCAAGTGAAGCTGGTGAAGGATGAGGTTCACCTGGCCATATTAAATACGCCACACAGCATGGGTGGAGAAGGACGCATTGGATTCAATTGTATCTTGTGGGCCCTCAAGGAAGGAAGATATGAATTCCTTCTAACTTCTCTAATAATCAAAATTACTTCTGAACAGAAACTTACCCAAAAAGCTCAATAAAGCAAAATTGAAGCCCCAATAACATAGTCTATCTGCAGGAGTGAGAAGTTTGTGTAACTTAAGATTTCCTGGAAGTCCTCTGTGTTGTAGCTGTAATGCACCGTGCTATAGGATCCTATAGACTTTCACAATCTCACTGTTCATGTAAGTTCAGCATAGCTGACTCTAGAGGTCACCCAAATTGACTTAGGAGTGGAAAAGCCTTTTCTAGGCTGCAGAGATCCAAAGCATGGCTATCTCTTCCTTAGGAACCTCTTCTGAACCCTCTGCTTTAGACAACTCATACCCCATGCCTTTGCAGCCAGGGACAATAGTACTCAAGTCCCAACTTGAGAAAAGTCAAGGAGCCAACTCACTTCAGAGCTGGCCAGAGTGGCAAGGTCTTCCTCTGGATAGCCCGATGCTCCTCTGCCTTCCAGCAATGACCCCTGGGAAAAAGCCTACACCAATAAATAAATAAATAAATAAATAAATAAATAATAAATAAATAAATAAATAAAAAAACAAAGAGGATCCTGGTTGACCAGATCTCCTTCTCTATTCATCCTGCTTTTTGTGACATTGTCATTTCAAAACATGCTTGGCAGTGGGATGCCTGTCATTCCCGCTGTGAAGGTTAACTTGTCAGCCAGTATCTGCTTGTTGGGAGTCACTTTTCTGTCACTCTTCACCTTCAGTTGGTTTAAAAAATTAAAACCCTAAGAGTTATTGTACATGCAATCATTATTTGTCAGTCCTGAGATGCTGAATCCAAAACAACAGGGAGCTCCACCCACAGCAGTCACAGTTTAAGAGTGTGAGAGGAGGAAGCAGGTCGACCTGTTTTGTAATTAGCGATGACACATTAATAGCTTTTAAGGCTTGTAAAGCTATTTAAGTTCAGGTGTCCCCAACTGCTGTCATTTCTCTGCAATGTGCTGACTAGCCTGAGTCTCACCCATGATTTGAGCTCAGAAAGTTTGGGTGACTCAGGTTCGGATAAGTAGCATGGGAGGTTTTAGGGGCAAAAAAAAAAAAAGAATGTAGTTTCTTTTACATTTGGCTTTCTGACTCCTCTAAAACTTTCAAGGCATCTATGATGAGAACACCGGCTTACTGAATTAGGACAGTGCCCAAGATGAATTTGTTGCCTGTTTAGATGTTTATCATCTCTGAAACACCTTTGGCAACCACTATAGCACGATAAGCAAACAGATTTAAGTCTGAGGGTGTTATACTCCCAGTGGCTCCTGTTTTCAATCCATGATATCCCTGTGGCACGCTTGGGTTCCTCCCGAACCTTCTCTCTGGTCATATTTTTTTCTGACAAATTTCTGCTGGTTTGTTTCCTAATGGACTGCCCATAGAATCGCATGGCAAATGCCATATAGTCAATGTGCTACAATCTTAAACTCTCAAATTTAGTCACATGTCAAAATCATGAAATGAAATAGAAACATCACTGAATCTGATTCATACGATTGTCCTTGATGCCAGCGACTCAAGCTTTTACCCCAAGATGATCTCACTGCAGTAGAGGTGTGGGGTAGGGGGGCATGTGTGTGTGTGTGTGTGTGTGTGTGTGTGTGTGTGTGTGTGTGTTTTAACTTTTAAACTTTTGCTGTAGACCTGTATACCATGAAGAAATCTTCCCACATGTCCTGACCCTTTTGGAAACATGGAGTCATGATGCCCAGGTCTTTCTATAGCTGGTTTTGAATTTGGTGCATGATAATTTGGACTAAACAAAAGATGTGTAAGACTTTGTGGACAGACTCTCACCTATGCCCATGTAATAAATAAAGAAGTCGTTACTGGAAGTACAGAAGCCACAGACTTGTAGGTGTCCCAACCCACCTTTGTTGACAAAACCAGACAGGAGGACAGACTTGGTCAGTATCTATAGTTTGCAGATCCCCATGATATATGAAGCCCCACAGCCCCTTACCAATAGGACTTGGCATTGAGTGTGCTCTGCCCTGTTTATCTAGCCACTCTCCTGTAGTCATCTGTCTGTAATATCTGGACTTTATCTCAAAAAACGTTACAGAGAGCACTGGGGGTGTGTACTTAGAAATGGACGTGTGCAGAGATAGCCCCAGTTTGAGAGTAGTTTCCTCTAAATGTGTTTTATCAATATTTTTTCTCTATAGATGTTGAGGCCACAAGTTCTCCACTCAGTACATTGTTTATTGAGATTGTCAACAGGCTGAGGAATGTCTGATGTCTCCGTTTTCATTCACTTGCATCTTTCCTGTATCCCCTATAACCTGGGTTTCTCACTTCTTTACTTTCTCTTCAGTTGCGTTTATTTCTCCACTATGTCTCTTGTATGAGATTACACACAGGAATGCAGGCACATACACAGACTCTTTGAGTTCCATCTTTAACCTATATAATTACAGTATCCGCTCCTTTGTGATATGGGTTTTTTTTTAACCATAATATTTCATTTTAAGGATTTAGTTTTTATTTTATGTGTCTGAGCAATTTGTCTTCCAGCATGTATGTATATGTACCGTGTGGATATGATGCCCAGAGAGGACAAAAGGCTGAATCAGGATCCCTGGAACTGGAGTTACAGATGGTTGTAAACTGTCATGTAGATGGTAGGATTCAGACACAGGTTCTTTCTTAGCTGTTGAGCCATCAGGCTGAGCCATTTCTCCTACCTACAATCTTCCATTTTAATGTAAGAGAGTGGTACTGCCATTCTTCATTACTTCCTTAACCTTCCTGAATTTGATGAAGTCATCTCTGACTTCTGAATCCTAAAGGATACACCTGTGTCACCTTGATACTGACATCAGTGCTGCTCTTGCAACAGAAGCTTAGCTAAGGTAGGAATCCAACTTCACAACAGTGGTAGTGGTGAATCTTGATTGTCAACACGGCTTGATTGACAGATACTTAAGATTAGCCCAGCCCATTCTGACAATGCCAGTGATAGGGTTTCTAAAGAGAACTGGCATGTGCCACAGTGACTGATGGGGAAAGACCCATGCTAAACATGATAGCACTGTCAAATGGCCTGGAGGAAGCAAAAATAGAAGTCAGCCAGCCAGCCTATGTAAGCTCTTCTCTTCCTGTATAACACTGCCTACTTCTCCTGCCATTGCCCCAGATATGAGACCCCAGCTTCTTCAGCCTTTCAACATAGACTCATATCAATGATCTCCTGGAGGCTACTTGGCTGTCAGCATCAGACCCAGGCTTCATTGTTGCTTCCTCTTGTTCTGAGCTGTCTGCTTCTTAAGTTGAGCAGCTACCAGCATGTCTGGCTCTGCAGTGTGTGCAGTGAATTCCAGACTCCTTAGTCTCTAAACATGGGAGCCAATATGATGAACCTCCATTGATAACTGTTTGAGTGAGTGACACACATATGTGTGTGTATGTGTTATGTATGAGTATGTTGTATATGTATATACATGTGTGTGGTTTGAATATGTATGTAGTATGTGTGTTTATATGTACATATATATATATGTATGTATGTGAATGTGTACAGCATATATGCAGTGTGTGTGTGTGGAGTGTGTATGAATATATGTGGTGTATATGTGAGTTTATATGTATGTGTGTGAATCTGTGTATGTGTGTGTGAGTGTGTATATGCATGTGTGTGTTCTGTTCATGTGTGCAGTGTATGTATATGTGTGTGTGGCATGTATATGAATATATATGGAATTTATTTGTGTTTATATGTATGCATGTGAATGTATGTGTTCTGTTCTAGAAAGCTCTGGCTCACACAGCCATATTTTTCATATAAAAATCAAATTTTTAAACAGGTCAAACTCCTCTACTTTCTCTCTGCTGCAGATCTTACTTTCTGGTTTTGTTTGTGTTGATTTTGATGTGATATATCCACTCATCTAATGAGGAACTGAGATTTCCACAGTTGAAATAGGAACTGTCATTCTGATCCATTTAGAATTATTTGTAGAGAATGGCATATTAATGTTGATGAGTCTCTTTCTCTGTGAAGAACATTTCCCATGTGACCACAGTGTTGGGAAAAGTGATGGCAAAATTTGACCCCTCCCTCCATTGACAAGTTGACTTTCGTCCCTTTATCCTTAGGGCTGCTTTGCTGACTTGCTTGACTGCAGACTATGGCAACAACAGTGACTAGCATGTCTGCTTTGTCTGGATTCCCCCAGGCTTAGCACCGGGAGTCTCGTGTCCTGTACTTTCTCTTGTTCTGAGAATAAAGGGTTAGTCATCCAAGGCTAAGGCATCATATTATGTGCAATATTTGGCCCTAAGATGCTCTGGTGGATTTTGGTGATATAGATGAAATGTAAACAAGGTATATGAGTTCTGTGGCCAGCACTCCCACAGCCTGAGCTCCTCTTTAGCATTCTTGAGTAAGGGCCCGAGTCTCCACCCCATCAAAGAAGCAAGCAGCAGTTGGTGGCTGTTGAGAGAGGGGCAATCATTATTCTTTGGGGATATGCTCACTAGTAAATTGTTTGTGTCCCAGTGGGTAATCCCACATGCATGTACACTCTAACTGGACTAACAGTTACCCATAACAACTAGAAATGGCAAGAAGTTGGGAAGGAGACTGGGTTAAAGGCATGAGTAGGAGTTGAAAGAGGTAGTGGTAGATGGATACGATCAAATATATGAAATATTTAAAGAGTAAAAAATATTCAAAATGTGATAGGATGAAATGAAGCAAGACAGGAACTGGATTTCAAGTGACACAAATGAAATTGGCATTCACTAAAAACATGTCTCCATCTTCTTTTGGAATCTCACAGAATGTGTAAACGGTAAGTAATAGTTTGTCTGAAGGTTGGCTAGTGTAAGGGCTGACCACTGTGGAGGACCTTCTAGCTGTAGGAAAATGTGTCAGAGGACATGGCAAAGTATTCCAGTTTGCTTCTTCTGTGATCAAAACACTTACCAAAAGCAACTTGAAGATGAGAGGTTTATTTCAGCCTAGAGGTGACAGACAGTTCCTTGTGGAAGGAAGCCAGGAGAGGGCTTTGAAGCAGGAACCTGGAGTTAGAACCTGAAGCAGAGGGCACAGAGACATGCTGCTGACTGGCCTGCTCCCACTGACTTGCTCAGCTTGCTTTTTTCTTTCTTTCTTTCTTTCTTTCTTTCTTTCTTTCTTTCTTTCTTTCTTTCTTTCTTTCTTTCTTTCTTTCTTTTTTTACCATCCAGGACTGCCTGCCCAGGGCTGACACACATGGGTTAGGCCTTCTCATATCATTTAGTAACCAAGAAAATGTTTCATACACATAGCCACAAGCCAGTCTGACTTGGGCAATTCCTCAACTCTCAAGTGACTCTGGGTTGTGTCAAGTTGAACCCTGAAGGTAACTGTGACACAGTCAGGGAGAATAGGAGAGAAGGAAGAAAGGAATGAGGGAGATGGTGAAAGAGAGAGAAAGAGAGAGAGAGAGAGAGAGAGAGAGAGAGAGAGAGAGAGAGAGAGAGAGAGAGAGAGACTATCTAACTATCTGTTCTGGGGATTGTACTCCAGGTTTCAGCCAGAGGCTCACACTGCAAATACCAGATACACCAAAAATCAGCTCAGATCTCTGTGTTGTTGTCGATATGTTGATTGTCTTTCTAAGCCATCGAGCAAGCAGTGACACCAAATTAGAATGGATAAATTGTATTTTTTATAATTTAAAATATAATAACCATGCGAACACAATAAAGAACTGGTAATGAAGAAGTTGAGGGATGAATTATTCTAAATGGAAAATAAATTACACTTGATGATAAGGATTATGAGCTCTGGGACTAGGCCTGACATGCCTGCAGCTGTATCCCAGGCCCTAGACATGCTTGGCACACGACTGCCGCTCAATACATCCTTGTTGAATATTTTTAATAACTTGTACTCACTTCTAATAAATCTATCACTTGATTAATTCAATTTTCTAAGAAACAAAACATGCTCAAAACACTGTGCCTTTTCTCTTTGGGGATCTAAGTCAGGGAGTATGACAAAGTCCAAGGTACCCACTAATGAGGGGATCTTGTCAACCTTGCGTCTGACTTACATGGGAGCCAGGCCAAGAGTCTGACTACATGGATTCCATTTAGAAAAAAGAGTCCTCTATCTCCCATTGCCTAACGGCTCAACATTACTTGCAGAATAAATGAAGCAAAAAGCAGAGCACGGCTTGAGATAGTTGAGCCTACAGGGCATTTCCACAAGTTCTGGCAGCCACAATAATGGCCCTCTTGGGAGCTTCACAGCTTCTGGATCTTTGCCTGTCACTGGCCTATAGTTGCCCAGGTGAAGGAAGCCAGCCTATTACTGGGCAGGTGGCCACTCACAGTTCACAGGAAGCCTTCTCTGATTTGTACATGGTTCCCAGTAACTGCTCTTCTCCCTCCAAATGAGCCACCTGAATGACATGATTCACCAAGATCAATGCAGAAGAATGGGGTGTTGGCTCGTCATGTGACCGAAACGTCACTTTGCAAAGTCTTGTGCCTGTGCTCCATGATGTAAAAGAAATGAAATATGTCAAAAGAAGTAAACGGGCCAAGAGGTGCAACAAAGGCCAGGTACAAAGTGCTATTGATCTGTGCTCCAAAGGGACCCCACTAGATGGCTGTCAACTGTCACATTTAGTTTTTACTGACATAAGGATATGGAGTGCAAACTGGGGTATTCAGAAGTATGCTAACATCCTGCAGGTCCTCAGTAGTAACTATGCAGATCTTCCTTCTGATGTATGAATACTGACGCACAAGCCCAGGACATCAATGGGGGACATTTGAGTGTTCAGTTGCACCCGGACAGGATCTGGAGTACAGTACCCTGTCTCCAAGGCTCCTGGTATTTTTTTTAACCACATACAAACATTTTTATTCTCAACAAGATAAAAACAAGTTCAGCTCAGCCAATAAGAAATACTACTCTCCCCAAGGCTCAGATGTCAGCCAAGAAGGTCACAACTGTGTCCAGCACATCCTACATCCATTTGGTGATGCCAACTTCTTTCCAATGCTCGTTAACAAGCATCAGCTAAGACACTGCCCTGGACATTGTCAGGTTGGTGTCTCCTGGGAGCATGCAAGATGTATGCTGTGTGTGTGTGTGTGTGTGTGTGTGTGTGTGTGTGTGTGTGTGTGTAAGATAACTTTTCCATTAATAGAGGGGAACTATGTGAGTCAGGGCTTTCTACAGCAACAGAACTGATGGAGCGAATATAGATTGCCCAAGGAATTTATCAGAGTTGCTTACAGTTGGGCTGTCTGCATGCTGTTGGGGCTGAGACCCCTTCGTATGAAACTAGCTGACTTGGCAGTTCCAAACTGTTGCTGAAGGCCAGGTGGAATTCATGGAGACCTGTGAGTCTTACACAGAAGCTGTGTCCTGATATCAAAGGATGAGAACATTGGCAAAGGCGGCGGCAGCAGCAGCAGCAGCAGCAGCAGCAGCAGCAGCAGCAGCAGCAGGATAGATGTTCTTGAATTCGGAGTGAAGGTGGATGGGCAAAGAGCAGCAGTCTTATCCTCAGATGTCTTTATATCCAGCTGCTAACTCTAAGAGAGGATATTCAAGCACTTCAGAGGTAGTGATTGTTCCTTTGTTCCTCCCAACCAAACGAAATGTAGAAGAGAAGAAGATGGAGGTCTTTGGTGATGGACTAGGAGCTCCAGGAAAGAGTGTAGGCCGATGGTTACCTGAGTGAAGGTGACCATTCTTTTTTTAAAAAGTCCTACAATGAAAACCATCAACAAGTTGCTAAGCTTTATTAAATATTGTTAAAGATTCCAACTATGTCCTTTTCACACACACATACACACACACACACACACACACACACACACACACACACACACTGAGAATCTTTGTAACTGTGACAGAAGACATTAGTGCAATGAATGCTGGGCATAAAGTGCTATTGATCTGTCACCCAGGAGACTGAGCCTGGCTGCTCCTAAGCATTGGTCTAATTTCCAGCCTGACCTAGATGCAGAATGCAAATCTCGACCTGGAAGTCCTTGGCATGTTTGAAGAATGCCTGACGATCCCAGGCATTAGGTGCACTAGAAACCCAGTGAGCAAGACTTCATCCTGGCCTTTTCCTTCATAGCCTACAGATGTGTTTGCTAGCTTCCAGACAGCACTCTAAGCAGAACAGCAAGGTCCCAGGCCCCTCTACAAGTTCTCCCAACTCTCACTTCATTGTCTTGGAGCAAACCTTGTTCCTCTCTGGGTTATGTCTCAAATCCTGACAGGGAATCTCCCTGGGTTCTACTTGAATCCGATTTATTGTATCTCACTTCCTTTGGTGGAAACTCACCCTGGAATGTGGTCCTTGCAGTTTAGCTCTAGATAACCTGGTCTTTGTTTCTGAGCCTCTCTCTCTACTAAGGTTTCTGGGGGTAACTCTAGACTCAGATACCCCTGCCTGGCGGTTCTGAGCTAAAAACATTTTTGGAGCAATTCATTGCTGAGTGTCATTGGCTCCAACAGAATATGAGCAACAGCACTGATCACTGAAGGCTGACATGGCCAAGAGGTGCCACTTGGGGCAAAAGAGGGACTCCATATTTGCCATGCCTGGGGTTGAGTAAGAGAGGTCAGTCTCGTGCAATTGTGCATGGTGGAGTGCAGAGCAGAAGACAGAAGTTAAGGGATACTCAGGAACCATTACAGCAATGTGGCACTGATCAGCAGCAGGTAACGTGGGCCAAGAGCTTTGAAAGGGGAATATGAGTGGCCTGCTGGACAGGACTGGACCCTGGAGGATGCTAACCCAGGGGTCACTCTTGGAAAGTCCGATGGGGCTTTGCATCTTTCAGCAGTAGGCTTGATAAGGGTCTCTTGCTAGTTAACGGACAGCCAGTAGCTTCCTGAGCCTTCTTGGTGGACTCTGCTTTAATGTTCTTAATCTTAAGAGTACCGAGAAAAACATCTAGAGCTTTTAATGGTGAACAATCAACCTGCTTTAACCTCCAATATGAATAATTATGTAAATATATTTATTTAAATAAATTATATAAATAAAAGCATATTTATTTTTATATTTATTCAAATTAATTTATATAATTTATAACAATAAATAAGGAATTTGAGAGTTGGTTCAGTGGATAAAGTGGTCGCCATATTAGTATAATCACCTGAGTTCAAATCCACATAACCAATGAAAAACCAGATTCAGTAGTATTCCTCTGAAATCCCAGTTCTTCTGTCAACAGTGGGATATGGAGACAGGAGACTCCCCAGAAGCCTTCCAGCCAGAATATGCAGTAGAAAGCAGAGAGACCCTGCATCAAACATGGTATAAGGAAAGGGCTAACTCTTGAGGTTGTCTCCTGACTTCCAGGGGCATTTGGCACACCCCCAAGCTCAATCTCACACACATGAACACATACACCCCTACTCACAAAACATACCCCACCCTCATTCACAGACTTTTAAAAAGGAAAAATGAAGCCTTAATTTTAATGCAATCTATTCTTATAGAGAGATACATATAAGACCATTTATTTAAAAGGCTTTAATGAACCTGCATTAGCAAACACTGTCACGAAAAACTAGCTCCTTGTTAAATGTCAACCCTTAACTTTTTTCCAGTTAGGACACACTGTTTACTTCTGAGTCAGGACTATGAGTATGAAGTATGTGCACAGGAAGCTTGCTAGAGTCCTGGTGCCTGGGGCTCTCGCTGAGTGGAGCCTTGGTTTTTGACTGTGGGGGTGTCTTTCCACCTCAGGCTCTGACATTACATAATCAGACCTCAGACCGTCGTATCATATGAGTGATGCCCTGTCCCCTGACCCCTGGCTGAGGATGGGAAATTCTCATCTCCAAGGCTAGAATCAGAAAGTCATATCTGAGATAAGAATGTTTTGTGGAAAATCTTGTTTTAGTGCTCACAGAAGGGGTTGAACAGGGCAGCCAATTAGCGTAGTGGGCTGAGATAGACTGACTTCCTTCAGGTCTCCAAAGCAATATCTCTTTGAAATGAGTGAGCATAACTTTCGAGGTTTGGATAACAAAGCCAGTTTAGACTCATTAGAACTCTCCTCTCCCCCAGAATGCACCTGGAAATGATAAAAAAAATCCAGCTGCCTATTTTGAGTAATGTTGGCAAAGTTTTCCAAGATTTTTACAGTTTGGCTCCAACATGCCACCGCAGAGGGATCACTCTCAACACCAAAGCACGAGATGAGCTGCAGACTTGCTATTTGCTGAAGCCAGATCTGCGGGTCCTCAGAGCTCAGATGCCACAGTTAAAACTGAGAAAGTTTGTCAGAACTGTTACTTCTAAACAGAGCAACCCACCAAAGGTTCTGTAAACAAAGGACTCACACAGCCTGGAGAGAACATTCTGAGCTTAAAAATTCTTATCAGGAAGAATGCTGGGGACATTTCTGCTTCTTAATGTGGAAATTTTCTGGAAGATACTTCACGAGGGGGAATTGCATGTGTCTTCTTACACGTGTGGCCTCTTTAGAGACAAAAATATCTAAGTAGATGATGAACCAGATGAAACATCTTGAATATGTGTACTCTCTGTATTTGTGTGTACATAGTATACATGTGTATTGGGGTGTAGAGAGCACTTGTGCATATGTATATGCTATGCGAGCATGTATTAATATGTATACTTGGTGTGTGCATGTTTTATGCATGTACATGAGTATACCTGGTGTGCACACATGTGTTCATGTGTGTGTTTACATCCATGTGTAGGACACAGTGTGCACAAACATGCATGTTTGTATATGGAAATGCATTGAGATGTATATACATTTATGCATAAGTGTGGGGGGGTTGGGACAACCTTTAAGAACTACTCACTCCCTTGCCTCTCTGTGGCTGCCTCAGTGCCTGGCAGATGTGGGCTCCTGGGTAAAGATTCCTCAGACATGGATTCTGAGAGACCTCCGAGGAATACTTGTGCCTGGGCTACCATCTCTCTGCTGCTGCCCTCTGTACAGTCATTGGCATGCATCTATGGGACTAAATCTTGCAAGAACAGGGCTAGATAGTGTAAAACAGGTAGGGCTTGGACCTGAGACTCTTGATAGATACCAATGAAATCAGTCATAAGAGAAATAATATTTAATGCAATGTTTTTTAAGAAATAAACATATTATAAATGAAGTTTTAAATTTTAATTAACAGTTTTTGTTTTTGAGGCAGGCTCTTGCTATATTGCTGTCTCACTTAAGACTCATGAGGTAGACCAGATAGACCTTGAATTTCTCATGGTGCTCCTATGTTGGATATACAAGTTCTGAGTTACAAGTGTGTGCCATTGTGTCTAGTTTCTAAGTCTTCTATTTTTAAATATGTGATTCTCATTGCTGTGAGAAGCTTGATCAAAACTAGAATGCCACAAGAAAACAGAGCAATTGTGAGCTTAGATTTATGTTGTTGTTTTGTTTTTCTTACTGTAAAGTTTTCCACTAATCTTATTTTAAAATAATACATTAAAATGTGGTCTATCTGAATGCCTGATTTCCTGCCCCCTTTGAATGTAGTGCTGTGGGTATTTAGGTTTGACTTAAATATCTAAAAATACCTGTTAAAATGATAGCACCCAGGTAATTATGACCTTGACTTTATCTGGAAGTAGAATCCTTGAAGATAAACATGGAGTCCATGAAGATATTACGGAGTAGAGAGACCCAAATTCATTGTGAATATGGTCTTATAAGGAAAAGATTTAGATACAGATAGCACACAGGAAGAGCGCACATGAGTATGGACAGAGACTGAGAGCTTGGATCTGAAACACAGAAATTTATGTGAAAGTAAATATAAGAAGCTTTCTTCCATGACCCATACTTCAGTTTCTATCTTAAGTTCCTGCCTTGAGTTCCCTCAGAGATGGATTGTGACCTGAGATTTTTGTCCCCAAGTTGTTGTTCCTAGTATTTTATCACAGCAAAAGAAACAGTAAATAATATATTTTCTTTCACAATTGCTTTCAATGCATCTGTGGTCTCCGAAGTCTGATTTTTTTCCATCCCCAGGACCACTGTGACTTGCCTTGAGTCCAGGGATGGCCTTTGCTCCATCATGTGGATGCTCCATAGAACTCCGTGATTTCTGCATAGTTCTGAGCCCTGACTACAGGACCCTGAGGTTGAAGCAGACTCACAAGCACCAGGGCTTCTGAAAACTGTTTCATCCTTGGAAGAGACATGAACTCTGCAGTGATGTTGCACGTAAGTCTTATGTCTATACCATCTACTTGCCAGATGCCACCTGCTGTGTGTCTGACTATTCTGAGTTTTACCAGCTCTGATAAAAAAAAAAAAAAAGAAATATCTTTTCTTATTGTTCAATATCCTTTCCAAGCATGCTGGTTAGGGCGAGCCTTTCTTAAGGTATTGTAAAATGGAAGTTATCTGTAGCTGCAACGATACAGTGGGAAGGGCCCTTGCCTGGCCTGCTGCCCAAAGGCCAGGCTTGGGATAGCCACACATAGGTTGACCCCCAACTTTTTTTTCTGGAAAATATTTAGACCACACTGGGTCCAGTAACAGCAAACCGTGTGACTCTATTGTGCATCGCACTGGCATCTGCAGTCTGGTTGTGACTGACTGACTTGTTGGCCTCATTTGCCATGAGGCAACCATCTTGGAGTTGGACCTGTTTGGAAACCTCTGTGTTGAGGTTCAGCTGACAGGACAAGATTTAGAACACAGATCTACAAGTCCCTCGTGATTAATCTCTGTTAAGGGAGCTGGGACAGAGATGTGGGAAACACCTCCACAGCCGCTGCTGTATTGAAGGAACTTCCTAGGGTGCAATTTCATTCCTCTCTAATCCTTTGACATTTTTAAGGAACAAGATCAAATGTACTCTAGCATCTAGTTTCCATAACCACACACACTAAATATTTAAAAGTCTGCAATTCAGACCATGATGTCAGGGTGTTGGATTGAGCACCTGGGTCAGGAAGAGGTGAATATGCAGATAGTCTGTGATGCCTGATGCACAGCAGGCCTAGCAGGTGAAGTGGTACTATGTCACTGAGGTTCTCAGTATCTCTCTGTCCTCTTCCCACTGGGTGACAACCCTAACAAGAAGTGATAGGTGATACTGCATACACCTCTAGCTAAAGAATCCCAGGACTCGCCATGCAGGAACACAGAAATATAAGGAGTTGGGTGATAGGATGCATTCTCAGACTGTCACTGTCTTATATAGACTATTGTCATGTCAGTGGATCATTCCAAGACCTGGAGCTGTGGCTGGACTTCCCAGGGTTCTAAATCTAGGTTTGGTAGTAGGTTGTCAACTGCCAATTAAGTAATGCTTTCCTGGAAAAGAGGATAGCACTTCCTCCTTGGTTAAATGATTCAGGGTTTTGAAAAGCCCCTCAGAGGACCCTGTCTTATTCCTGAATCGCATTAGTTTGCAAAGGAATCTAACATCTTCTATGATCTCTTGGAGTTAGAAAGTGATGCAGTTGGAGTTTAACGTTCCTGTATCTTCATACACTCTACTCTTTGGTGTTGCCGTCTCTTTCCTGTCTTGCACTGTCTGTGGCTCCATGTAAGTCATGAACTCAGTTCGTCTAAAACCTCAATCGTGCATCTCTGCCTGTATCTATGCAGATATTGGTCAGATGACAGTGAGCTCCTTTTCCTTGCCTGTCTCATTCCTTCTGAACTTCTGTAGTAGGGTCACCTTGCAAGACACTCTATGGGGATTTAGAGCCATCAGCAGTGTGGATGATGAACACAGACGCTCCATCTATCTAGCACTACATTTTCAAACCCTTTAAAATCATCTCAGAGTACACACATCTTGTTTAAATACCATCCTGCCATAAATCCACTGTCTCTGCTCTATTCTGTGAAGAGACACAAGACAGCTCTTATAAAAGAAAGCATTTAGTTGGGACTTGCTTACACTTCAAGAGGGTTAGTCCGTTATCATCATGACAGGGAACATGGCAGAAGGCAGGCATAGTGCTGGAAGTGTAGCTAAGAGCTACATCCTTATCCACAATCAGAGAGAAGGAAGATGCTTGGCCTCGACCCTCAGCCCTAGTGACCCACTTCCTGCAACAATGCCACTCCTACTTGAATTCCAAACCTAATCCTTCTCAAATAGTAGCATTCCCTAGTGACTAAGCATTTGAATCTACGAGCTTCTGAAGGCCATTTTTTTTCAAACCACTACACTTGCCATATCTCTCTCTCCCTCCTTCCCTCCCTTCTATCTTCCTCTTATCTCCTTTCCTCACTCGCCAACTCTTTCTTCATCCCCACCTCTCCACTCTTTTCTAAATGCTAGGATCTTTCAGATGCCACATTACTCCAGTATACACATAGGGCCTGTGTTTAGGCTGGTAGTCAACTGGTACTCTTTGTTCAGATGTAATAGTGACTATACTATGTGTGCTGAGAGCTTCCCATTTTTTCCTATATGAAGAAACTGTAAACAAAATCTGTGTCTAAATTTATAGTTTTCTATTGAAAGGCTTCAGTCTACCGCTCAAGCCCTGCTCCTAAATTCCCTAGCCATGGCCCCTGATGTTCCCTCCAGGTTCTGAGGTTCTATGCACACTGGCAGAGCATGTTTTCCCTATGATCTAAGAAAGTACAATGGACCGGGACTCCAGCCTACAGTCCTGCTCATGGTACCACATCACATTTCTGCCAGCCTGGGCACATTATTCTTCCAGATATAAGTACAATACAGTCTGTATTCACAGTTTTGGGATATAAATACTAGGTCCAAATTTCAGCATGAAAGCAGCCTTCTAGATTGTCACTACAAGTGTATCTTCCTCAGCACCGATTCCGTTGGTCCTTTGACTAAAATGAATCCAGGAGATGCCCGTCAAGGCTCATGGGCATTTCCAAAGTGGTCTACCTTCTGTGGAATTATCCTACTCTTATTTCTGTGGGTGGCAACCACCAAACCCTCAGATGCCAATGCTCTGCATCAGTTCTATCCATGCTCATCTTTTTACATGGGTTCTGGGGAATCTGAACTCAGGCCCCTGAACTTGCAGATCAAACACTTTACACACAGAGCAATCTCTCCAGCAGACCTGGTGCCTGGTAAGATCTGCATGCCCCAATGAGGTGGTTTCAGACACACTGGGCCCAGTACAGCAAGGTCTTTTCCCTTTAGCCTGGAGGGAAATTGGTCCTTAGTGATGGGCTTTGTTCTTATTCGTTTGCTTTACATACCTGCCTCCCATTTGGGCATGAGGATGTTTTTATTTGAGCCACTGATGATTACCTGAGTAACAGATTTGAGAACTGCAATTTTTCCAAAAGGTAGTCCTAATCCTTCAGGAGGCCACTCTGCCACTTTTTCTTCTAGACACTCAGATATTAGATGGCTGCTTTCAAATCTTAGCTGACATTCCATACCCAGGGAGTTAAAAGCATGTGGAATATTAAAACCTCATCCTTACCTTTAAAATATACTTGAAAAATCCATCCTCTGTGGGGCTGTTTTAGTCCCTGGATGATTCTAAATGACACTAAACAGCACATGAATTAGTCTCAGCATGACTCACTCAGTGGAAATGTGGGGGGTTCAGCATAATTGATTCTGTAGGTTCCTTGAGAGGAGCTACTACCCGGAAAAGCAGGGGAAGCTCCTGGCTCTCCTCTCCGCTGCCTAGTACTAGGTGACCTTGAACAAATGTCTGGATCACAATTCCTTCTTGTCCTGGGGAATCTGAGACACTGTGATGTCTCCCAGTGAGAAGGCTTGGGATTTCCCAGGATTTAACTGCCCGGGGACTGAGGAGGACTCTGGGTGTGCAGTATGGGAGGAGTGGAGCAGGCATGATATGGAAAGGAAAGGCTGAACCCCAAGAGCTGGTGCTCCAGACATGGGGTTGGAAAGAGAGCATGAAAGGAAACAGGACAAGAGCAGCACCCCTCCCCCTCCCCCATCGAGGGCAGTTCTCCGAGAAGCCTAGTGCTCTCTGACCCCACTCTCTATTCTTCGTGTACGTTTCTTTTTGCGGAGGGCCCCTTGGTCCCTGACTCCTTAGAGCTTTCACTTTGTCCCTCCACCTCAGATGCCAAGTGTCAGTGATGTTTGGGCCTATCTTCCAGCATTCCCTCCTCTTGCTGGTGTGGCATCAGCACCACAACTCCTGCTGCTAATTACAGCTGACAAAGCATGTCCCAGGGACAGGGGTGTTGTTGTGGGCTCTCAAAGGCACTGTCCCCAGAGCAGTGAACTGGCAGGTCTTGCATGGCCTCTGTTCTCAGTGTCCATGGGGAAAGGGTGCTGTCTACCTCCCAGCAAGGTGGAGTCCTCCTCTCTTCTGAGGAAGCTTATGGAGTACCAGGGATACCTGAGCATGAGACTCAACAAGGACAGGCTCCATTCCTGCCTTTTCAGACTTCATGGGTCCCCTTGGTTCTTCGTGCCTGTCCTCCCTGGCACTGTCTCCCCACGATATATCAGTAGGTTGGCCATTGCCATGCTGTCTGAAGCATAAAACGAATACTGTGTGCCTCCCTGGTCATTGTCCACACCCCTGGCTCTCTCCCTGGGGTCACCAAAACACTGAGCATGTTCTGGTTAAGCCTTCCCATACCTGAAAAATCTAGCCCCATTAGATGTTTGGGGACAGAACTCTGGCTCCCAAGACCTGTACACTTCTTCAGAGATATGGGAACCATGGGGATAAAAATCACACTACATACCCACCTTTGTTCTGCAAACCCAAAACTGGCCCCAAGCTCCAGGGCCACAAGGGAAGCCTTCAGGCATCAGAAGCTGGTGACAGCATTGTTAGGCCCTGTTTGGTTCTATGCTGGTGTTGCTGCTGACATCGGCTAGGATGGTATTCAACACCCTGCAGTGAGTTGAAAGGCTAACCCTAAAAAGAGTAACCTATCCCACAAGTGCCACTGGTGCTAGGCTGGGACACCCAATATCCTACTTTCATTCCTCTGGGCTCACGGGGCACACCCCACAACAAAGCAGCTAAGACCCCTGGCACCCCACTTTCTTCAGCCATAAAACAATGAAGGCACCACTGTAACACACCAGCTACACCCATGGAATCAAGCCTCTGGTGAACAGTAGTAGCATGCTGGATTTTCTGTGATGGAGCCATGTAAGTACTGCTTTCAGTTACCTGCCCCATAACCCCTTCTTGGGTCATGAGGTGCAGGGTAAGCCCCTGCATCAGAACATGTTTCTCTAGGTGAAGTCATCTTTAACCATTCAGACAGGTCTGGAGAGAGTGTGAGCAGGGTTAGCTTTACTTTTCCCTCCCATTAAACAGTGCAATGTGGTGTCTTAATCATATGCTAAATGAGCCTCTCTCTCTCTCTCTCTCTCTCTCTCTCTCTCTCTCTCTCTCTCTCTCTCTCTCTTTGATCATGGTTTCATCTTGTGTGCATGTTGCATTGCCAAGGGGAACACCACCCACATCAACATACTTTTACAGCATTGCTTCTGCTCTGGTAGTAACTCAATTAATTAGGGAGATTGAGATCTAGTCTAATTGCACACTTTGCTAGCAGGAACTTGCTAGTGTTGTCTCATTTCAAGTCAAGTCCACTGACCCTTTAAACAAAAGGAAAGTCAAGAAAAACCTCACTTGCTTCTGTGGGCACACACCTCCTTTTGCTGAAGGCAGAACGAGACATCCAGTGGCGATTCCGATCTAAACTGTACTTCCTTTCCTTAGGTTCCACCCAAGGGCAGCCTTCCAGCAGGATCCAGCTTTGGTGATATTAATAACTGCCATACATACAGATAGATGGCTGTAACTTAACATTCTTCCCTGAAGCTGCAGCTCTTGCCCTAGTGTTCGGCCACGCCCATAAGCCCCGTTAGCAGGGAGCTTTCATAAACAGACTGTGGGAAGAATGTCTTTGAACACCTTCAAAGGCATGCTGACTCTCATGTAGACATGCATTTTCAGTTGTGCAATGGAGAGAGAAACAAACTTTTATCAAACTTTCTGCCGTGTTGATTCTTACCAAAGGCTTTTCTCGTGTGGTCTCCTTGCTCGGTAGCATCATGAAAAGAATCACTGTACTCTCAGACTTCCCTTCTAGGGAAAGGAACCCGCACACTTCCAATGCCTAATTCATAAGAGAAAATATCTAACATCCAACACCAGGTAGTTAGTCCCCTTCACGGTGCTATGTTGGAGATAGTCTGAGAACATTCTTCAGGCCGAGAACAACACAACCCTTGATTTCTCCTGTCCAACCGCAGATGTAGAAGAGTATACAAAGCTGTGCCAGTCTGGCATTTATTCTTTATTAATAATTGTCCAAAGGACCAACTCAGGCTTCCAGAGGACCAGGTTGGGCTTGTGAATACACATGTCTCTCAGCAAAGTGGCATCAGATCCACTCTCCCTCTGACTGAGACCCCAAGGTGCCTCTCACCTCTACTGAACT
>NC_034600.1:4802009-4808537 GCF_900095145.1 Mus pahari | reverse complement strand
TCCTCCTCATCTTCTTCCTCCTTCTTCTCCTCCTTCCTCCTCCTACGCCTTCTTCCTCCTCATCCTCCTTCTCCTCCTCTTCCCTGCCTCCTTCTTTTTATCACAGTAGACACTGTGGTTCATTCACAAAATCACCCCAAGTCCTGTGGTATAATTTGTGTTTGGTTTGATCTGCAGTTCATTCTCACCCGAGAAGGGACAGTTCTTGCTTCTCTGCATAGAACTCTGTGAGCCTTTCCTTGCATCACTAAGCTCCTTGGAATCTGATGGCAGCGGAAAGACAGTAGAAGCTGCTAGACCAGTGGAACCCAGATGGGAACTGACTTCCATCAAGGTACCAAGTTGATCAGTCCCTCCTATGTTCCTGAAGGACAGAAAATGAGGCACACACCTCAAATGATGTTAGGTCACTACGCCTGTCTAAATGCAGGAATCATAACCTGTGAAAAGAAGACTAATGAAAATAATTAGAAATGTCAAGAGGTTCTACACTAGATATTTGCACCTCAGTATGGCTTCCCACAGCACAAAAAGAAACTGTGACTGGGTTCTCTCCACATTATGCAATTTGTATGATGGCACACAAAATTTCTTACAGCATTTATAAATAAGGATGATATGATTCAAACTCTAAAACAAGTAAACAAACAAATGAGTATATAAATAAATTGAGAATAACCATACAGACAAAATAGGATTGAGGAGAGAAAATCTGGGAAACAAAATTATAATTTTTTTCTGAAAAGTTTAAACTATATTTATTGTGTGTGTGGGCATCTGTGCATGTGTGCCAGGGCATATGTGTAGATTCCAGATGAAAATGATCCTTCTACTATGTGGGTTCAACTCTGGAGATCTGGGGGATCAAACTCAGATCATAAGGATTGGTCCAATTTTGGGGACCACATTGAATTGGTCAGGATAGTCCATCACCTTTACCTGTTGAGCCTTCTTAAAAAGTCCAGTTTTTCTCTTTTAAAAGCACCATTCTGCAATTGCTAGTTTGCTGTGAGGGGTGATTTCATGACTAGCCAGAGCATGGGTGTCATATGCTAAGAGTAACTGGTGACCAGCAGTGATACTCCTGACATACTGCAAACTGAAGAAGGAGTTTACACAAATCAAGGCAGAAACCACCCTGGATGGCAGCTCAGTTCATCACATAATACCATTCAAGGATATGGAAGCAACGGGGACTACACTTTCAGTACTGGAGACCCAACCCCAAAGTGGCCTGGTTGGACATGCTGGGCTATGGACAGGTGCCATCCTGCAGTTTTCTGCATGGCAGAGAGAATATGCTCTCTGGCAACTCCTTTCACCTACCCCACAACTTCTTCTCTATAGCACCACCTTCTGCAGACCCATCCAGACACGCCCACCAGGCCCCGAGGGCTTTAACCTGTGGACTGAGTTGGGGTCTGGTTCAGTTCACATTGCGTACAAAACAGCCCTAATAACTTCCTGCCGACTGCCTGGCTTCCCTGGGCACAGAGAGATTTTAGGAAAGACCATGTAGTGCAGTATATTTGAGGAAGAGATAGGATTAAAGGTGGCCCAGTAACTGAGATTTCCGAATGTTTTCTGACTGTGGTTACGGGATTGTGGAAGATGCAAGCAAAGCCAGGTATGAAAGGACCCTTGTAGGGGTGTCTTAATGACCACCTTGCTATCGAAGACTCCAGCATCAAGGGATGTGAGCATCAAATGGTCTCAGTGCCTCACAATGAGGCAGATAACTGGGGAGAATCTTCAGCTTTCCCACGGCGCATCAAACTTCTCTTAAGATTATGAAGGAAGCTCTGTGGGTAGGGACGGTTGTCTTGGCAGAAACACTTCCGGGAGACTGCGCAGCCTGCTTGAGAACATTGGCCCTGGATGAATGCTCAGGATGCTCACTTCTCCACAGCTCAGCATCAGAGGCTTGTGGAGGAAACACGGCTCCCTCACTCAGGTTAAAGGATTCATTGTGTGCTCTAAATATAAGATGGTAATTGTAGACATAATGGCTGTTTCCTAGTGCCATACAGTACTTAATGTGTCAGGAGAGAGAACAATCCCCACATTAAAAGGAATTATTGTATTTGTCATAAACTCCTCCTAGGATAATTCTGCATTTGGCTCCGGGCGAGTGGGAGGGTGTCTTTGATGAGGAACATGAAGGATTACACGGAGGTGGAAGGTCAGGGGGCCCGGCACCTGACAGGTGTGCTCCTGGGCCCTGGCCAGGTAACTTACTAAGACTAACCTGGGGCACATTTACATGTGAAAATCAAGCCTGACAGCCAGAGAAATCAAAGTGCCTGACACAGCTGATAGCTCTGTGTTTGGAAATGAGGTTCCAGCACAGGCTGTGGCTCCCAAGGAACATTTCTGGTACAAGCTGCCAGGCTGAGCCCTGGGTGGGTGTGGAGAAGAGGCCCCTCTGACCAACTGGTAGAGCTGTTCTTAGGAGCATGCAGCCATTCCCATACCCATTTTCTTCCATTTCCTTGCAGCGGGGACAAAGCTGAGCCTGCCAAGGAGATGCTCTGCTATGTCACCCCAGGGATAAGCCTGGGGGCTCATGAAGTCACAAGGAGGATGAAGGGAGGAGAGAGAAGGAAGAATTATTTTTTATTTTCAGGGTCTGTAACATATAACAGCAGGGAATGGGGATGCAAGGGGTTGCAAGGGACAAGCTGGGTTTTTTTTTTTTGTTTTTTGTTTTTTTTTGTTTTTTTGTTTTTGTTTTTTTCTGTAGATCTCGGAAATGAGTTCTCACCTGAAATGAGAAGAGGCACATAAGTGTTCACAAGTATTCCAGAGCCTCTCCTCCTATATTATTACGCTTATTTCACAGTGATGGAGGAAACTGCTGGCCCTGCCCAGTGCCTGGAGATGGATGCTGCTGTGTATTGTGTGAATGAAACAAGCCCCGCCCCACCTGGGAACTGTCTGCCTCTATCCTGCCTCATGCTGAAGGAGCTTGAGGACCTGAGCTCCTATATCCTCTAGCCACACATACTCTGTCCTTGGCAGGTGTGGCAACGGCTTTCTAGCATACACTTGTGATAGTGAGGGAGCAGTTGGCTTCTCCAGGTATGTGCAGAGACTGGTCCTGGTGTTGATAAACCCCTGACTGGTGACATACTTTTCTCTAAAAGGTCCCATCATTGGTTAGGACATGCCTCTCTTCAGTTGTAATGATCCTGTAGATCAGTGTCCCGTGGACAAGCTGCTCTGACACAGGGTCTGGGAACCCCTGAGGATGTAGGAGAGTACTCTTCCCTCCTGGTTCATCTCTTGGGCACCAGCCATCACTGAAACCATGATGTCAGGTGGAGAGCATGTAGCCACCATTCCTGAAGCCACCCAGAGTTCAATTGAAGAGCTGCATTCTCACATTCCCAAGTTCCCAAATACATTGACACCCAGTGAGATTCTGAGAAGGAATTAAAGGAGTCTTAGGGCAAGGCATCTGCCATGAATTAATAGGTGAAGTTCCCTTGTGTGCTCTGGTACTTGACTGTATTGAAGCTGTTTCCAAAAGCTAAGTTCTGGAGTGACCTAATGTACAACCAGTGTCTGGGACTTCATGGACACTCCAGGGCTCTCTGACAGCGAGCCAGCCAGTTAGCTGGGAAGGTACCCTTCCTCCTCATGACCTGATCTTCTCCTTGGGACTGGGGAGTCTGGCTTTAGGGCAACTCATACTCTTTTTCTGTTCATGCACACACACACACACACACACACACACACACACACACACACACACACACACACACTGAGGACTAGCTGGCTAGCTGGATGAATACTAGTGAAGACTAAGTTTGTAGGCAGCACCTCTGAGGAAACACTGTGACTAGCAGGCATCCTTCAGTACCCGTCTCCGGATACCTTAGGAGACAAACCTCTGTACTCATCTACGAGGGAGTTTCTAGATTGGGATAGTTGAGAAGGAAAGACTTATCCTGAAGGTAAGAGGCACCATCCTATGGATAGGAGACCCAGGTTCAATAAAAGAGAGAAAACAAGCTGAGACCAGCAGTCTCTCTGGTTCCTGACTGTGGATACAATGTGACCAGCTGTCTCAAACTCCTGACATCATGCCTTCCCTGTCACGACAGACTATACCCTCAAACTTTGAACCCTGATAAACCCTTCCTTGACTTGCTCATGTCACTGGTTTTGCCACAGAAATGAGAAAAGTAACCAACAGTCCTTGAATGTAGGGATCTCTCAGGGGAGACTGCAGTGTGCTGAGAATGCCTGGGACCCTGAGGCTAGAGGACTACATGAGGGACATGTGGACATGTTCACTGTTGTGAAGAAGTGTCTCCTATCTGCCACAAAAATGAAGTTTAACTTGGTGGCATCTGGTGAGACATCTTCTTTAAGTCTCATTACATGCTTTCCATTCCCGAGGTGTGGTTAAACTCACATTCATTCTTGATTGAGCTTTCGAATCTTTTATTTAGGGAAAGAAAGAGACTTCAGAAGGCAGCGGTCTAGTGCTGTGATACTCAGTGAGACCATTAAATTTAATCCTCCCTTCACACTCACTCCAGGGGTGATTTCAATTAAATTTGTTCAAAATTTATCAGTTTCCAGCATGTTGGCATAAATGATTCAACACCACTTACATATTCACAGAGCAGAAGGTATCGAAGGGTATGCAGTATTGGTCTAACTTTTCACCATTTCTTCATAAATTCTCCTAATAGGAGTTTCTATTATTTAAAACCCTTGTCCGCCACGTTAAATGGTCTTGTTGTTCTTGCAGCAATGGAATCTAATTACAGATGCAAATTTTTGGAGCACCTGTGGGTTACAATAGCCATCCTCCCTCACAAGACAGACATCTGGCATTTATTCTCCCTGGGGAGCAGAGGGGGGATGAACCAGACACCTAGGACCCTGGGGAGAGAACAGAAATGTGAGGAGAATTTTAGAATTTTAGAGGAATGGTTCAGACAGCAAACTTGAATTTCTTTGGAAGCTGGATCCCAAAGGTGCTGAGAACAGATGACTGGGCTGGGAAGGTCAGTGGTGTGGACAGGATGCTCAAGTCCCCTGTAATCACGCCACATACACGTGTGAATACTCAGGCAGTGTAGGAACATATACTTATCAAAATTATGTATAGGTCATTTTTAGGTTCCCAATAACTTACTTAGGATCTGTGTTTGCCTATTCCTCCAGAGGAAATATTTCTTTTGTGTTTTCTCCCCCACAACTGTATCTGAGGAGAATGGCAATGTTTGTTTAACTAAAGGTCAAATGTGACATGGTTTGCTGTCCTAACCGAAGAAACACCACACTGTGCCATCAAATTCCTGTTGAGGCAAATGTTGGCTGACCCCAGTTTAACTTGGATGTTTTGAAGGTGAGAAGGCGCGGTGGCTTTCACAGACCTCGTCAGTTGGAAATTCCTGCATGAACAATGTTCTCTTGCCCATGTGACATCACGAGAACACTACAGGTGGGTGTTCACTGTTCTGTTCTTCTGTCTGTGATAGAGGTAAGTCCTCCATCTTTAGTCCATTTAGGATGTCATAGGTACAGATCTGAGTTCTGAAGGCTGCCGATGAAATGTCCAGGCTCTTGTGTCTCACGCCCATGGTTAGTAACTAGAAAGAAGAAAGTTTACTAAAGAATAGAAAGAAATGGGCTTGGGAAAGCCCAGGGATGCAGCTAGGTCTGGGTTCCAGAAGAGGAGGAGTCAGGGGATCCTTTGTGGACTGCTCACATGGAGCACATTCTTTCTACATATACTCTGGTTCATTGCCTATAGACAGTCTGGTCCCAGTGTCACAGCCACAGAGCTCTACACTGGGTATGCTGCTCTGATGGTCATGTAAGACAAGGATGGTAGAGTTCCCATGTGTTTTTAAAAGCACAGAGCTGAGAGACACAGATATTGGCTTGACAGGACAAGCACCATGTTTCTGTTTTCGATTTTGAGACTCTTCATGCAATCCTGATTCTCATGGAACTCACTGTGTAGACCAGGATGAACTTGAACTCGCAGATACCCTAGTACATCTGCCTTCCAAGTGCTGGAGTTAAAGGCATGACTACCACCCCAACCTCCACAAAGTCAGCTCCAAGCAGTTTTGTAAGTGTTGGGATAATGACGGGACACTATGTCAAAGTTACTAAAGGAAATTTCTCTCACCAAGTATAGAACATAGTTATATAAAAACTACAATCAAAACTATAAAAATTGAGGAATTGAAAAGGAAGGACCCTGACCCAAATAAAAAAACCCGCTCAACAGCATATCTCAGTGTTAATGCATGAATTCAGAGGAAGGTTGACTGATGTTTTCCAGTGTGAAAAGGCCATCTGACAAAGTCTCAGAAATACATGGACTCAATCAGACATGCAGAGACCTTTTTGTTCCACTAGGCATGCAAACACCATTGGGATCCTTCAGACATAAGAATGTACAGACTCCATCAGACATAAGGATGGACAGACTCCATCAGACATAAGGATGGACAGACTCCATCAGACATAAGGA
Source organism: Mus pahari (assembly GCF_900095145.1). Classification (NCBI taxonomy): domain Eukaryota; kingdom Metazoa; phylum Chordata; class Mammalia; order Rodentia; family Muridae; genus Mus; species Mus pahari. Next base: position 4,802,029 of record NC_034600.1, on the reverse strand, counting down.
TGGACAGACTCCATCAGACA
>NC_034600.1:4790712-4801964 GCF_900095145.1 Mus pahari | reverse complement strand
AGACTCCATCAGACATAAGGATGGACAGACTCCATCAGACATAAGGATGGACAGACTCCATCAGACATAAGGATGGACAGACTCCATCAGACATACAGATGACTATCGCTACTACTAGATACAAAGAGGCATCCCATCAGACACAGGGAAACTCATGGACTCCATCAGGCATGTAGATGCCTGTGGGCTCTATCAGACACACAAACATGCACATTGCCAGGTACAGAAAGAGAAGAGAGAAGAAAGAAATAAAAGAGTAGTTTATGGCCAAGCTGCTCCAAGAAATTCTAGTAAGAAAACAATTCCCTTTGGTTCTGCCTCTCCTCTCCCTCGGGACCCTTTCTAGCTACCCATGAAGCCCTGGTAAGAGACCAGCTTCTAGTTGGTTCAATCCCCTTGAGAGTCTCCCAATCTATCTATCCATTCTACCATTCAGTCTTGGGACTCTACCCCAGTTATTCAATACTTACCAAAAGACACAATTAACAACCCAATTGCACACACCCAGGTCACACCACAAAAAGCATCAGCAATAAAGAAGACATGATTTTTGTGCTCCTAGACCTCACCTCTAAAACCAACCACACAGTGCTGTCCAGATGGAGATTTTTTTTTTTAATTAACCAGTTAAAATAGTTCACAGAATTTAAAGAAGTCAAAAAGAAACACCTGGAAACTTAAAGGTAGGAAGAATATTCTCTTGATTGAAGCCCAAGAAAACAGACTTGTAAGTCTGAATGAAATAATGATACAGTTTCAGGATATGGAAGTTGAAGCCCATAAGGTGTTACAAACAGTAAAGAAAGCCCAAATTGAATAAAAGCTAGAAATAAAAAGTTCAATAAATCCAATAAAACACTCAGTGAAAAGTCTCATGAATATGCCTCTCGTATGAGACAGAGTACCAGGTTGGTAGATGGATTGAAGGAGCATCCCCTAAATGAAAATGAGAAATTAAAAAACAAACAAAACAAACAAACAAAAACAACATATAAACAAAGTACGCAGGAAGTTTGGGAAAACATGAAAAGGCAAAATCTACAACTTATGAGCCTTGGAGAAGGAAAGTACTTGCAGGTCAAAACCATAGAAAATAGTTTCAAGTAATATCATAGGATAAATTTTTCCAAATGTAGATAAAGAGAGGCACAAGTTACTTTTAGGTAGAAGAGGGCTATAGGACATCAAATCAGCAAGATGAGGGAAGAAATTCCCCCATGATATATTAGAGCTAAAACACTAAAAGCACAGAAAAAGAAAATGTATCGAAAGCTTCTAGAGAAAAAAGCCAAGTCACATCTAAAGGCAGACCCAGCAGAATAAAAACTTATTATTCGATAAACACATTTAAAACCCAGAAGGGCTTAGATAGATTTATTCTAAGGTATGAAAAAATCACAACTGCCAGATCAAACTATTATACACACAAAACAATTTTTGTAATTGAAGGGTAAATAAAAACCTTACATGAAAAAACAAACAAACAAAAAACAAAAAAACAAAAACAAAAACAAAAAACAAATCACTAGACCAAAGAAATTTAGGATCACTAAGCCAGCTCTACAGAGGATACTAAAAGGAATACTTCAGTCTGGAGAGAAAGATAAACACTCACAAGAAACCACAAGAGGAAAAACACCAGGACAGTAAACCAAACAAGGTCCTTGAAACACCACACCACAATGCCAACAAAATGACAGGAATTAATACAAAACTGTTAATAATAATTCTGATTATTAATGATCTCAGTAACCCAATTAAAAAAAAACAGACTAGAAGATTGAATTTTAAAATTGCATACATCATTTTTTTGTTGCCTCCAGCAAATACCCCAAGGCATCAAAGACACATAACTCCTTGGAGGAAACAGATAGAAACAAAGTACTCTAAACCAATGTGACTAGGAATTTACATTCCAGTATTCTAATATATGACAATAGAGACTGCACATATCAACAATCAGAAAAGATAAGGAAGGTCACTTTATACTCACTATGGGAACAATCCCCCAATTCTACACCTATGAGCACCAAACAGGTGCACAGAATTTCAGCAAACACTACTAGATGTAAACCACAGACTAACCCCATACATATAACATCCCACTCTTACCAATAGGTAAGCTATTTATACACAAGATGAACACAGGAATATTAGAGTTCAAAGACATCATAAATCAAACAGACCCAACAGATATCTATAGAGAATTTCACCTGAAGAGTGAAGAATAAGTATCCTTTTCAGCACCATAGAAATTTCTTCTAAATTGCATATTAGGACATAATGTCTTAACACATTGAAATAGCATACTGTATTCTTTTTTATCAAAAAATTAATTAAAACTGTATATTAACAGCAGAGGAAACTACAGAAAGTGCACACATGGATGAAACTTGAGCAACACACTGATAAATGGCACCCAGGACATCAATAATGAGATAAGAAATGTTCCTGGGGTAAATGAAATGAAAACACTGTGTAACCACATCGATAAGACATGGTGAAGGCAGTCTTAAGAGGGATGTTTATGGTCCTCAGTGTCTACATTTAAAAAGTACCTTAAGACCTCGAAAGAACAAGAATGAACCAAATTCAAGACCTGTGAATGGAAAGAAACAGTTACAAACAGAGCAAAGGTGAATGAAATAGAAACAGACAAATCCCGATACAAAGAGGCAATGAAATGGAGGGGCAGGCCTTTGAAAAGATTGACATTTGACAAACCATTAGCCAAATTAACCAAAATACAGAGAGAAGACCCAAAGTAATAAAACTATAGATGGTAAGGGAGAAAATAAAGAGAAAGGAAGACACAAAATTTATATATATGTAGAGGTAAAGTTATATATATATATATATATATATATATATATATATATATATATATATATCGTGGGTTTTAATAAAAGGTGTCAGTTTCCAATCTTTTCTTATACTCTATCTTCAGCATATAAAAGACAAACCAAAAGACACTAAAAGGAAGTAAAATATTCAAAACTTATATTTAGAGAATGTGGCATTTATCAGGGGGAAAATTCAGTTCTGCTGAAGAAGGTCCAAGTCCGTCACCAGCCTTCACACACAACACTGCCCATTCAGAACTGCAGACAATTCCTTCTTCCAGGATAGCAGGCAGCACTGACTGCATGGAGGGCTGTGAAATCAGTATAGCACATGTCCACACCAAGTCTTGAGCAGTGTACATCCCAAGTGCAATGGAAATCTAATCCACTGAAGCAGGAGAATCATCACCCAAATCCATGTCAAACAGCATAGCCACAAATAGTTAGATCATGAAGGGGCTGTACAGATCACCTGGGAGCTCTTTTGAAGAAAAAGCAGAGATGTCTAAAGAAACTAACACATCAAACACCTTGCCTAAAGAAAACCCGTGTCATTAATTATGAAAAATGGAAGCATGATAAAAATAGGAGTTAAAGGTGATGAAAATTACCTTAATAAGATAATATAAATAGTTATCATAAGACAAGGGCTTGAATAAGCTAAAGCAATTATTAAACATGCTGAGGTCTAAGGAGGGGGTGGCAGAAAACTTCTTCAGTAATGAAAAATTAGTATTGCATTGATCTCACAGACATTAAAGATAATTAGTATTCCAGGCAACATTGGTAAACAATTTTTTTTTTAAAGAAAGGAATGGTTAAGGTACACGAAAAGACAACTTCCTCAAAGTAGAAAGTAGATTATTGTAATTCTAAGAGTCTTGAATTTACCATGAAATTAAAAAAACACATTGAAAACTAAAAATGTACCCCAAGCCCCATTAGCCATTGCCTGGGAATCTACTAACACAGTAAATATTATGAAATTCCACGTGAAATTTGGCTGATTTCAGGAGTAGCTGACTCTAACATCTGAATGAAGAGTGATACATTTCATTCCTCCAATAAAATAAGGAGAAAATTTGCACAGCATCTTACAACGTAGGCTATATGGGAAAATTTAGCACCTCTTTAATGACAATCGTAACAAGCAAGACCGACACACACATGCCCACACATGCATGTTTAAGAAGCAGAAAGACAGTAACATAGCCTAGGATTCTTGTTGCAAACTTGTTTCAACAAAGGACTCCTGCCAAGCTGGTGAATAAACCTGACAAACATTTGTTTTCAAAGCAGCAAGAACCAAACCAGGCTGGATAGATCTGGGCTGACCATACCTCAGCATGGAGCAGAGGACACTCATGGGACAGGGATGTCTTAAGGGGCAACATAGTTTAGGGAGACATGACATGCATGCTGTGGAGGCACAGAGACACCTATCTGTAGCAGGGACATTTGGTGAGGGGGCCAGTGACAACTGGTGGCACAAGGATTCTTGGGGGACTGTAATACATGGAACGAGAGAGACAGCTCAGGGACAGGAATACTTTAGGGGTATACCTTATAATTCAGGGGTACTTAGAGATAGTGGCAATTGGTTGGTAGTATCTGGATCAGATCCTTAGAAGAGGTACAATGTCATGTTTCCACGTTCAATACCACGTTCAATGTTCTAGCTCCAGGACTTGTGTATGTCACCCACAAAGCATCAATCATTTTTGACACACCTTTGTTAGAAACACCCTTCTCCCAGGAACCATGCCTGCCTCCTTTAGCATCCATGGTGGGTGCTGCATCTTGTTTCCAGAGCATCTCAGCATTTTATATTTTTCCCTTTATCAAGATTCTCCGAATGGCAAACAGTCTCAAGAGCTTCCTGGTGTTCTCACTTCGGGTAGGGTTGGAACACCGGCTGCTGTACTGAACCACTGGGCCTAGTCTGCCTTTTGCTCACTTTTGCTCCGTGCTAAGTGCCTAGACAGCAGCTTAGCATTTCATTAAACTCTTCCATTATGTTGGGTTCAGCCGGAACAACGAAAACATTTCCAGGCAACTTGCTACGTGAACAATCAGGTGAGATGGCAGCCCGACCATTAGTTATCAACTTGCCATTAAAGTTTCAGAGGGTGTTATTAATTATTGAGGAATTAATGTTGAGACCCAGCTGTGCGCCCCAGTTCCTCGCAGGCCCACGGTGTAGATACCTTACAGCAGGATGCGGCATGCACCGCCTTGCAGCTCCTCTTGCGGCTTCAGCTTCTGGCGAAGAAAAAGGAACCCATTGGTTGTAGTGAAAACAGCATTAGGAAGGAACAAAGTCAAAATTCCTGCAAACATTCCACTTAGCAGCTGTCAAAGGGAAGAGCAGTTTGAAAAAACGTGGAACAGAACAACTCTTTTCTTACTTAGCCCTAGTCCTGTGTATGGCTAACAGCATTATTTGGATAGCTAACTGTAACCAGCAGCTCCCACATTATAGCTTCCAACAAACAGGAGCATCTCTCTCTTAGTAATCCTCTCTAGACTATGTTCTGAAGGGTACTTCCCAACATCCCAAGCAACAAGACGCCAGGAGAAACATTGACTTTTTCTTTTAACTCTGATGGGTACTTTCACAATGACTCCTGCTGTCATTCACTTAAAACTTCCTCTCCCCTCTCAGGCTGACAAGTGCTTAGGCAGAAGTGAACAGTGCCCTTGCGCACTTGCCCTTTCTCATGCAGAGGAGGCCTCAGTCTCAGAAGTGCACCAGACCCAGAGCACAGCTGCTTGCTCCTTGATTTGCTTTTACTCTTTGTATTGGGCTAGAGGGGAGACACTGACTAGGGCAGAAGATGCCCTTGAGGGCTGCAGCATGTGTCTCTGTGGACCGTTACTTCCCATCTCACATGGGCGCATTAGTCATTGGAATCAAGAAAAGAAGAAAAGCGAACCTTCAGACTTCAAGTGTGGCTTAGCTTAATCTCTGTTACTGAATTGTGACACAGAGGGTTCAAACGCACGTATGTGAACACCTTTCCAATTTTTAATGATGAATTACATCACATTAATATTTCAAACTTGCGCTCAGGTTGAAAATACAGTAGTCGTGGTTCATGAACCTAATTGGTTTTTGTTCAATGGAAAACAAAAGCAGATAAGATTGCCTAGTCTGTCCTTGCAGTACCTGTGTGTGTCTCTAAGGTGACTATCCCAGCAGAACCTCACCTGCCACTGCCCTTCACAGATGGAAATCCATCTCACCACTGGTGAACTGGATATAGGCTGAATTACAGAAGGATGGTTGACTGGCCATGAAGATGACAGGTTGAAAGGAAGAAGGATGACCCTGTGCCTCCTACATCAGATTTTGGGTCAGGGAAGGGATCGTGACGTGGATCCATCTACTTGATCTGGCAAAGCTACCTACTGATGCAGAAAAACATTACATTTATACCCACCTAGCTCAGAGTGCTGAATGTACAAGGAATGGTGTGTGTGTGTGTGTGTGTGTGTGTGTGTGTGTGTGTGAGTGTGTGTGTGTGTGTATGTGTGTGTGTGTGTTTGTGTGCACACATGTGTTTATCAATGGTAGAATCAGGATTACTCACCTCTATGTCTGGCAGATGATTCAAGAAATGTACCTACCAGAATTCTACATCAAGATCACATGCACGCAACCCAACCTGTAGGCCGGCTGCTGGCTTAGTGCCTGCTTCTGATATCCCAGGGCAGAGCCGTTGCTAGAAACTCATAGGAAGAGGTTGTAGGGCACAGGCTGCTGATGGCCACAGATAAGTTATGTGGAGCCTAAGTTGTCTGTGCAGAGACAGATTCTTTGTCTTCTCCTGGGTTTAGCTGGGTGAGGGTTTTTACTACAATGGCCAGAACCTACATACACACAAGATCCTACGCATCTGATGTTGGACTCAGCAGGTTATCTTGGGGAGTTTGTGGCATCAGGAGTTTCTTCATCTTTTAGATGAAGAAGACTCATAGTTTTTCAAGAAGGTGGTGGTTTAATGGAACTGGGGTGAAGCACAGTTCTGAAAAGTAGGTAGTGGTTGATGATCATATCTGTGCATGTGTGCACATGTTCTTGTGTGTTACTGGGTGGCGTGGTCTGAGTAAGGGCAAATGGTGTCTGTATGTCAGCTTGCATCTGACGAGCTGCTAGATTCTCTAAGTCTCACTACCCTCAGCTGTAAAGCGGGACTACTGAAAGCTGACTCCCATGTTCTTGTGGTTCCTCTGAGGTTGTATGGCGTGTAACTGTGTGTATCTGATCCTTATAAGAAATAAATGCCATAATTTATTCTTTACACTAACCATTATGGGAATAGGCTGAACTGTGGTCCTCTGAACCCCATATGCTGAGAGTCTGACACCAATAGAGAGATGGTATTGGAGTTGGGGCCCCGAGAGGTAAGTAGTTTGAGAAGAGATCATGAGAATGGGTCTCTGGTGATTATTTTAATGCTGCATAAGAAGAGATACCAAAAAGCTGTTCTCTGGACTCCATGAGGATAGTAAGAAAGCAGTCATTTGCACTCCAGGCAGGGAGCCTTCACTAGAATCCATCATGCTGGCCCCTGCTTTGACAACCAGCTTTGAGAACCGGAGGAAAGCAAACCTCTGTTATTTGAGGGCAAGCCTCTGCCACTTTGCTATAGCAGCAAATGTTTAGTAAGACATCAAATTCTAAGTCAAGAGATAGATCAGCATAGGTCAATTAGCCAACATTTTAAAGGATGCATCCAGTTTTCAATGTGAGTTTTACACAATAGATGGTTTTGCATGTACCATAAAAACTTAGAACTTCAATCTCAATTGGCTGTTAAGACATGCCCACAGGTACAAAGGTGGATCAAGCATCAGGAGAGTAAAAAAAAAATTAACCACTTTATGACTGAATTTAAGGCCCATTCCACAAGATGAAGCCAAGATATGGCACCATAGTCAGGCTAAGAGTCTACAGTTAGACATAGGCCCAAGGGAAAAAACCTACTGTTATTATCCTCCTAAATGGACATAACATTAACCTGACTTCTCATGACTTGTTGCAATAACCATACATTCATCTCTCAACCCTTATCATAGAAATTTCTCCTTACAGTAGATGGGGATGAAGACAGAGGACAACAACCAGCTAAGACAAAACAGGGACTTTAGATTACTCTGCCCAAGTGAAGCATCTATACCACAACCTCTCCTCCCAAGGCTCAGGGGATGTTGTGGAAGCAGGGAAAGACAGTAAGAGCCTGGGGCAATGGATGAATACAAGAGCAGAGTGTCCTCTGGGCACAGGAGGACAGCTAAACATTCAGACTCACAGTAATTGTGATAACATGTGCGTAAGGCCCGTGTAAGCTCAAGCCAGATCAGATTCCAGAATGAAAGGGAAAGCTGGGCATGAAATCCTGCCCCTGGGTGACCGTGCTCCAGTGGAAGACCACAAACCAAGAGTCTATGAGCAACAGAAATTGGACTTGTGGACAATATAAAGGACACAAACTAAACAGAAAGTAGAAGGGGCAGGGATCTGAAAGGTCTTTGGGGAAGAGATGATTATGCTCAAAACACATAGTATGAATTCTCAAAGAATAGCAAAGGAACCACTGAAAATTTTTATCATTAAGTTTTCAATATAAAGTAGAGAGAGATGGGCCTGTAAAATGTGCAAAAATTTAATGGCATACTTAAAATAAGAACCATATCACACCAAGGTAGAAAAAGAAAATATCAATAGTAAAATGAGTCAGCAATTTAAGGTAAGGAAATTGGAATGCCAGGGTTGTCTGCCTTCAGCAGTCTGAAGTCCAGCTCTGCCAGGCCCTGGCCCTCCCCATGACAGGCGGTTCATGAGCGTGAAACCCACTGATGAGCAAACCTCGGCGTGACGCTCGGTTCGGCAGCTGTGACGGATCTGCTATTACGCAGCTGTTAAGACCCCAGTAAAAGCCTTTTTGAGAATCATTCTCTCTTTAATTAGAAGCCCTTGGCTGTCCTATTAAATCTAAATTAAGTCCTTATTTGAAGCGGTTAATTTGAAGATTTAACCAAATGTGGACACCTGCAAGAGAGCAATTTCAGTTTCCAGTCCTTGTCAAGACCTGGCAGTTCTGAATCACTTGTGTTTGGAGACCTGGCCTTACCACTTAGAGAGCTGAAGGCATCTCATGGTGGTTACAAGACTTGGCAAGCACATATACCCACATTTATGCATGCATGCATGCAGCTGTGTGTGCCTCTGTGTGTCCTTAAACTAAATGTCTGAATAGCAAGTAGGTTGCAAATGCTTCTGTCAGACAAAGCACAATATAATGACCACACAAAACCTGATTTTAGTTGTGAAGGTTCTAGTTGGTAAACATTCAGGAGGCCCTGCTCCTCCATAGCAAGGAGCTTTACTGCTTATATAACCTAGGGAAGGGCCTCATGAGCCTCAGAACTTCTTGAGCTTCTTGGGTCTTGTGAGTCTCTCTCTTCCCACAGGAAGAAGTGCTTCAAAACTGTTGCCTGAGGGAAAGCCTGGTATCATACAGGTTGAGGAAGAAGGCCTATAATTGGAACTCAGTGCATTCATGATCTTGCTAAACAACCACCATTTTCAAAATTCTTCAAACATTACTTTTGGGTTACTCACCATCTCCCATTTCTAAAAGGTTGTGATGGTAACAGTTTAACTCAGTGCTGTGGCTAAGTGCAGTGCTGTGGCTAAGTGCATGCTCTCTGAGGAGGGTTAGGCTGGTGTCAGTCCAGCACTTTGTCTTTCGTGGACAGCTGCCAGGCTACTGAAGACAGTGTGAAATGAATCCCCCAAATGGTGGAAATACAAACATTAACACAGTGTACTAACCACCTGTATTCTACACACTTCTGTCTCAAGGACTACTACAGCTAAAGACATTGGCCTTTTAGTCCAGATGAACTCAGATGTCAACAGGGTACTGTGCTCTGCTGGGTGGGTTGAAATCAGGCTGTGTGTGTGTGTGTGTGTGTGTGTGTGTGTGTGTGTTTGTGTTCATTGGGGATTATACTGGCTGAGCCATAGTTTTAGGATTACAGAAAACCAAACTTATTTACAAGTAATAGCCAGTAAGAAAACAAAGGGAGGTGAAATGTTCCAATTCATTTTACCATTCCAGTAAATGAGGTCACCTATTGACAATGACTACTGTAGTATAAAGAGAAGACTATCAATAATTCTAATCAATAAGTGGTTATTCTTAATATGTACATATCTGTCATCTAAAAACAGCCTCTTTTAAACTTAAGATAGATTGCTTATTTGCTGAGTTCTGGGTCCAACACAGGAATGATTGTTTTAATCCTCTACCTGGGTGGCATGGGCGATAGCCCAACTTGTGCTTTACAAACATAATGAATCCATGGATGTAAGAGAATATACTTCTGTCTACATTTACCCAGAGATATGCCGGGGGCCCTGGGATCTGGGCTCAGACTATATTCAGGGCTACCCTACTTCCCCAGCTAAATGGACAATTCTTCACCTCTATTGCTCTAGATCCTCTGGGACCCCAGCTGGATTCCAGAAGCTCCAGAAACCTGGCCATAGCCAAGGAGTCTCATAGGCAATTTAGTAAAGCAATGAGAGAGAGAGAGAGAGAGAGAGAGAGAGAGAGAGAGAGAGAGAGAGAGAGACCAGTATTGTTTGAATCTATATGGCTTTCTTAATTTTAAAATATTACAATATTTATTCCCCAACTCTGTGTGTGTGTGTGTGTGTGTGTGTGTGTGTGTGTGTGTCTATGTCGGGGTGTGAGCACATGGGGTTGCCAGCAAGGGGCAGATGTGTTAGATCTCTTAGATCTGTATTTAGCTGAAGATGTGAACTGATGCCCAGGTAATCTTTGAGAGCAGCACACGCTCTGACCTCCTGAGCCCTCACCCCACCTTTACCTTTCTTAACTCTGCAAATATTTCCTATGCTGATTGAACTCCTGAATGAGCACTAGACTTCTGTTAATTTTCCTATTACAGGGTTCCCTGTAGCTTATCAGCACATGCATGTACATATATGAGCACAAGTAAGTGTGGTAATATGTGGTATAAACATCTACATGAAGACATAATTTGCTGCATGTTTTGGGAGCTGCTACCATTCTGTGGAAAGAGCAGACCAACCACCTTTCATTTCCCTGCTCTGAGCTCCCTATAAGTTTGTCCTTGAAGAGAACTCATTCAGTCGTTGTCTTAGTCAGGGTTCCTATTCCTGCACAAACATCATGACCAAGAAGCAAGTTGGGGAGGAAAGGGTTTATTCGGCTTATATTTCCATACTGCTGTTGGTCACCAAAGGATTCAGAACTGGAACTCAAGCAGGTCAGAAAGCAGGAGCTGATGCAGAAGCCATGGAGGGATGTTCTTTACTGGCTTGCTTCCCCTGGCTTGCTCAACTTGCTC
>NC_034600.1:4780144-4789552 GCF_900095145.1 Mus pahari | reverse complement strand
AGAACTCGTGTCTCTAGCTGCATGTGTAGCAGAAGATGGCCTAGTCGGCCATCATTGGGAAGAGAGGCCCCTTGGTCTTGCAAACTTTATATGTCCCAGTACAGGGGACCACCAGGGCCAAGAACGGGGAGTGGGTGGGTAGGGGAGCGGGGGGGGGAGGGTATAGGGGACTTTGGGGATAGCATTTAAAATGTAAATGAAAAAAATTAAAAAACGTAAATTAAGTAAATACCTAATAAAAATTGGAAAAAAAAAAAGAAATAGTTCTTTGGGACCTAGTCCAATCTTAGTTGTCAGGATATCAGCTGTTCAGTCCTGTAACAAACACCAAATATGAACCAGCAGCTGGAGTCCAGTTGTTTTGGCAGTTACCACACAGAAACCAACAAGGGCAGTTCAATCCAGAAGAAACTGCAATGCTCAACAACTGACCCAAGGCTACAGAAGCAGCAAGAAGCTGCAGGAACCTCATGAGAAGCTCTTTGGCAAGTTTCTCTCTATGGCATCACCACAAGTGGGGCTCAGCAATGCAATGTCAGGTGAACCAATACATGTATGTTGTTAGCAAAGGATAGTGAGGCAGAGCAAAACAAAGCACGGCCTGAGTTCCCATTCTGTGTGTCCCAACAAAACATTTGACATAACTGACTTTCCAAAGAAATCAGATGTTCCCACTTATTTATTTATTCTTATTATGACCATTTACGTATGTGTGTATGCGTATACACATAGGCAATGATGAGTGAATGGAGTTCAGAGAACAACTTGTGGGAGTCTTATAATCTTTTAACCTATCAGCTCCAGGAATTGAACTCTGATCAACACACTTGTCCTCAGGTGCCTTGACTCTCTGAGCCATCTCATCAGCTGTGGAGCACATATATTAAAATGTAACTTTTTCTATTGAAAGTTTATAATGCAGGTGTGAGTTGGCTTGTATCTCAACTGCACAGCCTCAGGCTGCAGGACTGTATCTTTTCATATGTACTTAACTGGAAACTTGTTTTGTTACTTTTTTTCCAATGTGGTTTACCAGTAGTTAACGTGTTTTCATATCGTGGTGATGACTGAGATGCCCTACCCTATGGTGTCTTCCATAGAATGATCTGAAGTGCATTCTCTACTAGGGCATCTGTTTGTATAATCATCACAAGTCTGCCCATTTGGTGTTTTAAAGTAAAATCTACTCTATACTTGTTTCCTTTTCTTTTATCACATGAATTTGTATATGTTTGCATGTATGGAGACCCAAAATTGAACCAGGAGCCTTCCTTCAATAGCCTCCACCTTACCTACTGAGGTGTAACCCCTCAATTGAACCCAAATGACTGGAGCACAAATATGACTCATCTAGCCAGCCAGTTTGGTGCAGGGAGCCCCTGTCTCTGGCCTCTAATCTCCACTTTCCAAAGGTTGAAATTACAGGAGCACCGTCACACTTACCCAGCATTTCTGTGGATTCCCAGGGTCTGAGCTCTGGTCCTCATTCTTACAGCTTGTGTCTGTGATGGTTAGATTTAGCTGACAACTTGGCGCAATCCAGAATTATCTAGGAAGAGAGTCTTGAGGACTTATTTAGAGCAGGATGGCCTGTGGGCATGTATGTAAAAGATTGCCTTGATTTATTTACTGAATATTTTCATAAGCATTTATATATGTCTCTATATAATAATGTATAGTAATTGTTATATTTATATATATTATATTTATATTATATATTTATAGTTATTTGTTATATTTTATATGTAATATTATATATACATATTTTACCGATTGGCTCATGAATGTGAGGTCTAGATTTGATCCTTTTCCCAGTGTATATGTATGTGTGTGTATATACATATATATATGCATATAAATAATATTATATATTATATTTTATATTTTAATATAGATATATTTATATATTACATAAAATATAAATCTATATATAACTATATATAATTTATAAAATATAAATAGATTTATAAATTTATATATTATATATACATTATTTATATATGACCTATTTAATAGAGCAGACTCAGCCCATCCTGAGTGGCACCATTCCTTACACAGGGGTCTAACCCTTTGAACAGCATAAAGGAGACTCGCACTCTCTGAGAACTAACTAGAAAGCAAGGATGAGTTTGTTCTCTCTTGGCCACAGATGTTAGGTAATCAGATGCCTAAGCCGCTGGCTTGACTTCTCCTTGGTAATGGACTATAGCCTGGAGCTGTGAGCCAACAACCCCGTCTCCTGCAGCTCAGGGTGTCTGTCAGAGCATCAGTGACACTAGGACATGGAGCAAGAGCTTTAACCATGGAGCCAGCTCTCTGCCCTCTGTTCATTCTTTTCAAGTTTAGGCATAAGTTGTAACCATGTAAGCAGATTTAGAAAGATAATTTAGCTAAATTAGACATTAATTTATTTAGTAAATTAACTTAACAATTCATTTGCAAATTAGCTTACATGATCAATACATCCACAATACTGAGTTATACTTGTGGGTTTGTTTGTGTGTCCACACTTAAGCTCCGTATACACGTTGGTATTATACTACCCTTTCTAGATTTGACTGTTTTTTTTTTCCACAGTCACAAACACATCCTGACAAGTGTCCTTCCTCCTGTCTGTATGCTGTGTGCCTGTTGGTCACCGAGTTTGTGTGTATTTGTGCTGATCGATCATCCCTCCCATTAGCTCTAATGATAAAGTGCGGTCTTTTAAATTTCCAGAGATGCTTTTATCTTCTAGTAATACTAACAATTTCATCTCCTTACTTCTATTTTCATAAATCACACATTTTCTTACCCTATTTTATTGGCAGACAAAAAATAGCATTATTGACTGTAAGCTCATCTCTTTTTCTTAACGTTAATATAAAATTCTCTAAACTTGGTTGGTTGTTTTTGGCGGGGAACTTTAAAGGTTATTAAGAAGCTGAGTATAGTATATAAGCCTTCAAAGCCAGCACTCCAGATACAAGAACAGACAGACAGATCAATGTGAGTTCAAGGTTAGTCTTGTCTATACAGCAAGTTCCAGGACAGCCAGGGCTACACAGTGAAACTGCCTCAAGCAACACAAAAGAAAACAATCCAATAAATAAATATAAGTGGCCTCTGTTTCCTCGTTTATGTTGCTCAGAACTTTGCTTTAAAACAATACTTATATTGCCATTTCATTACACATTTCTATCCATCAGCTCATGCCTGTGAGGTCTTGATTCGATCCTGTTCCCAGTATGCACCACTGCACACCTCCATGAGATGAAGTCGAAGTGGGTCCTCCATGACATGCTTTCAGTAACACATTGTCAGGCACAGAATTGCATGAAGTAACTTTGAATTGGCTGAAATGATAGAAGAGCCCTAAATGTCACCTCAAGTTGGCTTTGCAGGAAGTGGATCACTTCCAGAAATTGCACCGTGTTTGGGAAATAAGGGGTGGTTGGGCTACCACTGGGCAACTCTCATCCCTCAGCCCAGTCTTAGCCCACTTGGGTGCTGGGATAAACTTCCATAGAACTGGGACAGCAGGAACTACTTCTCCAAAGCTCTGGACACAGGAAATCCTGGTTAGAAGATGTACTGGCTGGTTTTGTGTGTCAACTTGATATAAGCTAGAGTTATCCCAGAGAAAAGAACTTCCTTTGAGGAAATGCCTCTATGAGATCCAGCTGTAAGGCATTTTCTCAATTAGTGATCAAGGGGAGAGGGCTCATTGTGAGTGGTGCTATCTCTGGGCTGAGAGTCCTGGGTTGTTTAAGAAAGCAAGCTGAGCAAGCCATCCAGTCAGCAGCACTCCTCTGTGGCCTGTGCATCATTAGCTCCTGTCTTCAGGTTCTTGACCTGTGAGTTCCTGTCCTGACTTTGGTGATGAACAGCAATGTGGAAGTGTAAGCTAAATAAAGTTCTTCCTCAACTTGCTTCTTGGTCATGACATTGTATGCAGGAATACAAACCCTGACTAAGGCAGGCATGTTTGGTGTCTGTTTGTGACGCTGCCTCCACAGCAGGCTCTGTTTCCCTGACCTCAGGTAGGAAGAGAGGTAAAGATGCTATGTGGATCCTGTTTGCAAAGATACTCATCTATCTATGAGAGTTCCATATTCAGGACACCATCCCTTCCCAGAGGCCTCTCAACACCTTGAGGATTTTAGTATTGCTTAAATTTTACTTTATTCTCAATCCTGAGGGTGAGGATTTCAGCTATAAATTGTGGGCATAAACATTCAGGCATAGCACCCACCCTTGATCTAGCACCTGTGTAGTGTCTCTCAGTTCCCCAGCCCCCCAGTTTTTAACTTGCTCTGTCTGGTGTTATACAGTAAATTCTCTCTAACCACATGGACCTTGTGACTATTTTACATTCAGTTCTCACACTGTTGTCCTGTGCTGAACCACCTCTGGATTTCCAACTGTGTTGTCTGCAGTGTGACTTAATCTTAAAAGTATTGCTTCTCAGTCACGGAACATAAAAACAAGAAAAAGGGTATTTGAGTATATGTATAATTGTATACGTTCAAGTCTGTATTAACATTTAGAAAAATCAACCAATAGAAAAACCTTAAGATGTTTTGAGGCATACAAATTTTAATTGAGATTATTAATTTCCTAATCTATTGTTTATATTGTCATTCCCTCAATTTACACAGTTTCCAGACTCTTCTGACTTTCATAAGCCATTGCCAGTAGCTGGTGGCTTCTTGCCTGATACCTCCACTGCAAATTTGGGTATGTGTTAGCTGAAGTAAAGCACTGGTTGAAAGGAAAAGGAAGACTGTACCGCTCTGACTGCCAAGGAGCCTAATGGGGCCAGCCTTGTTTTCTGTGTCCCGGCACTTGACCAGGGGGAAGTCAGAATCTCACAGGCATTTTCTACAGTCAGCTTGAATCTTCATTCATCTGAATGAAATATTTATCGTGCAGCTTAAATAGTGTCTGATGTCGTTTTCATAAATCTCTGTTTCCTCGGGGTTGGCCTTAGTGTTCATTGGCATTTCTGAGCAACCAGACTGTCCATGCACTTTTCCCATTAGGGGCCCCTCTCTACCCAAGCGGGATGCAAGCATGTCTTCATCCTGAATTGTTTAGGTGGAGATCTTGAAAACTGACTATGAAGCTGGGCACAGTGGCACATCCTATTCACAACTGTTCTGTTACCAGTGTTAGGTGAGAGGTAGCTGAAGAATAAGTGTACTGGAGCGGGAGCGAGAGTCAGTCTGTGGGAAACCAGCCTTCTTGAATGATATGCAGTTTGCTCTGGAACTCACAGCAGCTGTGATGCCGTGCAGAAGACCTGAAGAAGATAGGCCTGTCAGAGTTCTGTCATGGAGTGAGAAGGGTCTCCTGAGACGTCATCACCCTTGAAGCAGTCGACAGTTTTTGGAAGAAAAACAGCGACACTGATGTAGCCGCTGAAGGTGCCCATGTTGCAATAAACAGTGTCTCCCCTGTGCTCCTATAAACAACCCCTCCCCATGCTCCTGTGAGTAACGCAATGAATCTCATCGGATTATCTAGAAATATATAGAAAAGCCTGAGAACATAAGGTGTACTAATGGAGAAGTGGGTAAAAGGGAGATAAGGGTAGAAATGGGTACCGAATAATAAAAACACATTATGTACATGTGTGAAATGTTATAACCATCATGCACTATTAATATATAATCAAATAGTCAAAGATACTTTTCTTTATTTTTTTAATCTATTTTGAAAATAGACTCTTCTCTCATATCTAGCTCCCCCTACCTTTCCTCTCATCCAGAGCCACTCTCCGTCAAAAGAAAAAAAGAAGAAGAAAAAAAGGTGGCACATGTGCTTTCTATTTGAGATTTGCTGATGGGGCCCCTCTTCCTGGTAGGAGGATTTGTGCTCTTGCATAGCCATGAGAGAACAGAGAATTACATGGGGTCTTTCACTAGTGGGTAACGCAGGTTTTGACTTAATGGTCTGGGTGGGACTGAGTCAGTCGGGCTCCTGTGACCAAGTGGTTTGTGTGCAAACAATGAGAGGAAGGGCTTGTCTCTGCCTAGATGAGCAGGGGCAGGGGCAGGGCCAAGTAAGATTCTCGTGTCAAGCGCTGCTTGTGCTCTACTTGAAATTTCAATGTTAAAAATCCAAGTTTAGATTTAGATTTAAATCTTCTTGGAAGAGAGGAATCAGGACGGAGGGTTTGCGGGACTAAAGGACCTCGTGTCTTTCTTCAGAACTCTAAGGCGGAGACAATGATGGATGGAAGTAAGTTAACATGCTACCCCTCCTGGGATATTTGAATGTTAACTGAATTACTCTCTGATCTGTGATTACAGGCATGTAGGCAACTGACACCTGACTACTTGCTGGCCTGATTCTCCCGCCTTTCTCCACTTGTGTCCCAGCTATACAAATTCTGCCATGTTAATTGTGTGTTGCCATTTGAGTCCTAGAGGGTTTGATGTTCGTTTTGTTTTTTAACTGAGAAATTTGTTCGTTTTGTGTTTGTGTGGATGACACACATGCTCTGCTTCTTGCACCGTTTGACCTGTGTACTGGCTAGTTTTGTGTCAACTTGACACAGCTGGAGTTATCACAGAGAAAGGAGCTTTAGTTGAGGAAATGCCTACATGGGATCCAGCTATAATGTATTTTCTCAATTAGTGATCAAGGGGCCCCTTGTGGGTGAGACCATCCCTGGGCTGGTAGACTTGGGTTCTATAAGAGAGCAAGTTGAGCAAGCCAGTGGAGGCAAGCCAGTAAAGAACATCCCTCCATGGCCTCTGCATCAGCTCCTGCTTTCTGACCTGCTTGAGTTCCAGTCCTGCATCCTTTGGTGATCATCAGCAGTATGGAAATGTAAGTTGGATAAACCCTTTCCTACCCTACTTGCTTCTTGGTCATGATGTTTGTGCAGGAATAGAAACCCTGACTAAGACAACCTGTTCCAGGTCCCCTCTTTGAGCTCTTCCTCCAGATGGATATCTGTCCCAGGGACACCAGGACTAGATGCTTCCATGCTACCCCCTGACTGTGGAGTCTAGAGCTACCCTCTTTGAAGAGGGGCACAGTATCACTTACTTCTCGATGCGGTGGTAAATACTGGACAGCAGTCACTGTGCCCACAGTTTGAAGGCACAGTTCATCATAAGGGGACAGCCTATGGGCAAGAGCTTGAGGCTCCTGGCTACACAGCTTTCACCACCAGGAAGCTGGGAACAATTAACACCAGTGCCCAGCTTGTTTTCTCCCGTTTATCAATCGGGGACTCCCACTCCTAGACTGGTGCTGTCAACAGCTAGGGTGTTTTCCCAACTCAATTAACCTAATTTTCCTCCCTCAGAGGAGGCACACCCAGGCTTGTCTTCCAGGAGATTCTTATTTCTGTCAAGTTGATCCTCAATATGAGCTATCACAGTCACCATCATGCGTCATGCTGAGGCTGAAGAAAGGACAGCGGGAGATACGTGGGTCGCTTCGGGGGAGAAGAGTTTAATTTACAGTTTTCTGTTGTCTCCAGCCTGTGTTCCTCCATTTCCTAGTAGTGAGGGGGGGGGGGGATAGAACCACGCCCCACTAGATTGTGCATCTGGGTGTGAGAACAGAGAAAGAGATTCTAGGGAGCCCAGAAAACAGGAACAGGAAATGACATCTGCTATCCAGACCTTTGATGACTGGATATAACCTGTTATATTGACTGGATATTGGCTGGCACATCACCACACACAGCTGTAACGCTTCAGGAGGTGACATGCACAGAGCCTGGCACTGGGCCTTGCTTATGATTATACCAAGAAGGTGTTAGCTCCATTCTGTCTTCATTCAGGATACAAGCATCTGCAGACTGACTCTGTAAATTACCCTCTGACCTCTCTACATCATGGCATGAGGATGTTCACACACATGTGCAAACACACACATAAACAAACAAACACATAAAGTATTTATTTCTTGTTAACCCCTATGAATAAAACTGACCAACCAAACACTGTAGAAGTGAGTGGAAGTCTATGGCTCAAGATCCCTGCTGCAGATTTCAGGCGTCTCAGCTTCCTACTTGGATAAGCAACTTGTATGAACAGCCCTCACCCTCCCATGTACCCTGCTCTCTGCTCTCTGTGGTCTTTCACTCCTTGCAACTTGGTCTTCAAGAACAGAGAAGTTAATAGTCGCTTGTTTTGTGAGCATCTTTCTTAACTACCTTCAACCATAACTTTGCTACCAGGTAGGTAGCTCTGGAAGACTGGCGACATGCACCTTGCCAATTGACGCTATGTGGCACCTGGACTTACCCAAATGCTGGATTGTTGGCCTCTATGATGTCACTTGCAGCCAATCCGACAATATGGGGATCAGGAGGATGCATTTCATGGATGCAGGTGTGCAGGCTCAGATGCAGAGCCTGCTGATCAGCTCCTCTCTTCCAGGTAGGAGGATGTGTGTGAGCTTCCCATTACCCCGAGTTTGGCTGCTGTGAAGATGAGGTGTGTTTGCAGTTTTGCAGTAAGAGGGACTTCTGTGTCTCTTGGAGCAGCGGCACTGTCTGGAAGGGGAAAGGCCCGGGAAGGAGGAGGTGTTGTGGAGGAAAGTTTGCAAAATTAGCTCAGGTTTTATTTGACAATATTCAAATAAATGTATCACAAAGCTTTAATAATGCTGCCAGACACGTCTCTATTTCAGTCTTTTCTGATATGTCACACAACCTGGTATTAAATCCTCTTCATCTCTGTGACAGAGAAAAATGTGTACTTGCAGTGTGGCCATTGTAATGCAAATCTCCAGGGAGGTCCGGAGGGCCCTGGTGTTCACAAGCTCAAAACCTGAAGCACCTGAGTGTTTTTCTTTAGGCTTCCTAACTATGTCCAGCTGTTTATAATAACCCAGGAGACCATGAACATTTACAAAAATATTTCCTTTAGAAAAAAATTCAAGGAAAACTGGTTGGCTGCACCAACCAAATTTAAAAGCAAATTCAGAAAGATGTGGACAAATACTGAACAAACATTTGCTGTGCCTCCCTTTGGCCCTGTCTTCCTTCTGGACTCAGCACCCCACCCACACCCACCCCCCAGTGACAGAAAGACTCATAATTCTCAAAGACAGCAAGAGAAGAATAGTTAAAATATCATGTTCTGACTGAAATTCCACCACTAATGAGCATAAGCTCCTAACTAAAGGGCATATTTAGGGGCTGGGGATGGAAGCATATAAGTACATGCATGCAATTTTAGTACTTTGGAGGTGGAAGTAGGGAGATCATAAAGAAAGAAGTTCAGTTATTGGACGCATATCCACTTTGAGGCCAGCCTAGGTTAGATGAGCTCCCATTAAATAATAATAATAAATAATAAGACCAAGGGGCCTCTCTTCCCAGTGATGGCCGATTAGGCCATCTTCTGCTACATATGCAGCTAGATACTCGAGCTCAGGGGGTACTGGTTAGTTCAT
>NC_034600.1:4774666-4779709 GCF_900095145.1 Mus pahari | reverse complement strand
ATAATAATAATAATAATAATAATAATAATAATAGATAAAAATAATAATAAATAATAAAATTTTTTTAAAAGTATTTGAAAGGTACACTGCATTGTAACCCCAATCCTAGCCTGCTTTGTATCCTGGCAACTTTACCACTGTTTATTGTTGTTAACTGTTTTGTATTGTTATTTTGTTTTTGGTGATGTGTGCAAATGCACATGTGTGTGCATAGATGTGTCTGGAGGCCAGAGGAGTCATCACTAAAGCACCATATCCTTGCTTTTGAACACAGAGTTTTTCTACTGACCTGAAACTTCCCAAGTAGGCTTGTCTTGCTGTCCAGCAAGCTCTAAGGATCAGCTAGTCTGCCTTCCCAGCAGTGATATGACAAGTGTGCAACTCCATGCCCGGTGTTTTTATATGGGTTCTGGAATTGGACTTAGGCCCTCATACTTACACAGCAAGGCTTTGATAATCTACCTCTGCCAAAGGCTTTGAAAGTGAATTGGCCAAGTTTGGCTGAACAGAATATTCCCATCACTCTCACCCCTGTGGCCATCACTGCTCACTCTTATGGTTTATCTAGTGACTGGGAAACTCAGAAAAGCATGGTGAGCCTTCTTTAGCAATCATCAAGAGAATGACCCTTGTCTGGCCGGGCTTTATGCTGACTCCTCAGTGACTCAAGTTGGACACAGCAGGTCCTACACACCAGTGTAGCCAATGCCCTTCTTCCTCCATGCATATGAGCTTGGCAAGGACTTTTGGCACATCTCTGGCAGATAGTAGAGGGAGAAAGAGAACACATATTTGGAGAGTATTGGCTGTGAGTTTGGGGTGGGTGTTTTTTAAGCCTGAGAAGCTTCACCTAAGTAGCATTTTACACGCTGGTTTTCAAAGACAGCAGTAGTCCATCATTTCTCTGTCTCCTGGGGGGTCATTCATCCTGGACCTCATATTTCCTCTTGTTGCTTACTCGTCCTTGGGATATGGGATGAAAGGATTCACCTGAGTGGCACAGTTTGAGCAGGAGATTGCCCAGTGAAGCAGTCTCTCTAAGGGGAAGCTGGAGTAGGTTGTTCCAGAAAGGGAAACAACCAGGTGCTTCTATGTTGTAGATTTAAAGAAATTTGGGAGACTACATGTAAAGTGAGGCACATACTCATGGGGTAAGATGAGCCCCCACCTAATCATGGTAGACTTGATCTCCCTTTTAGTATATTTCTTCCCATGATCCTCTAAAAAGCCTACGAGGAATGGTCAAGACTATGATACAAATGATGAGAGTAAAATTAGGGTCCTTTGAGAATGGGAACTCTTCCTTAGTGATACTGTGTGGTGACTGAGAAAGCATCCAATGACTTAGGTTGTGACTAAGACACACCTAAGCACTGTAACTGCAGCTACAAGTATGAATAATGGCAAGGAGTGTTCTGACCACCGAAAGACAGTTGAAGGTTCCTCTGGCTGTTTTGTATCAAACTCCTTGCCCACCCTTCATCTCCTGCACAGAGTAAGTGTAGCTAGCTTCTTCTAAGAAAAAGCATTAATGATTTTTAACTGTAGAGGGTCCCAGAACCTCTGTGGTGTGTCTTATCAGTGTCTGAAGTCCTTTCTGAGGTAGCCTCAGATCACCTTGACAGTCCACAAAGCATCCAAAGGAGTGTCCCACCTTGTTCCCTGGTGTCAAATACGGGGTACCATTGGGCAATCCAAATAAACCAGAGAAGATGCAGAGCTCCCATAGAGCCATGTTCCTTTGGCTATATTAAAATTGCATTAACCCAACCCTGGCATTTTTACAGCTTCCTGCTCTCTCAGTTCTAGTACATATTGTGGAAAGAGAAAAGATGACTGGACTCCCTTATAGCTGGAGATGTGGGGAGAGAGCTTCCAGAAAGATGTAGTAGAAGAACCAGGATGATAGCGATCTGGACCGAGGTACCCTTGATTGAACTGTGGAGTTTCCTGTGGCAGGCTCCAGGGTGGGACCCCAGACAGAAGCAACAGAGAGGCTGATATTGGCACTCTTGCCCAGTTTGGGGCTTCCTCTTCAAGGATGTCGTTCTTGTAGCACTTTCTGACCCTTCCTTGCCTGAACCTACAGGGGCACTGAGAATTTGTAAGTTTCCTCTGCTCAGACAAGTTAATCCTTTCCCTATAACTCTGTAGTCTGACACCAGAATCTAGATTTACCCCTGCCCCCATGGAAAACTGCTAATGTGCTGTTCAGTGACCTATAGACTTGCAGACTGTAGAACATCCGTGGAACTATTCTATGCATACAAAGCTCCAAGAATATATTGGAAGGGTGCTTTGGGGTGAATTACACCAAGAAGTACTCTAGGCACAATGTGAGCTCGTTCTCACACTAAAAGGAAAGAGATTTAACATCTCTACCCTTTCCAAGCTCCAGGCTGAAGTTAGAAGCTCACCATGGCCATGGGCCTCCTCCAGTGTGCCTGCCAACACATAGTACCCACTGTCCAGCCAAGAAAAATGTCTTTGCTAAAGCTCTCTGGAACATGAACTTGGTCTCAGCTTTCACAGTGAACCCTCCCTGGACCTCTGGAACTTCTGGAGATACTGTACCCTGCTTCCTATACTGACAAACTCAGGGGAATCATGCAGATTCTGCTGCGGGCTGACTTGAGGCATCTTCCCGGTAAAGAAATGGGAATGTAGGGATCCAACTGTTGCTTATATCTCACGGTTTTAGGAAAGGTATCATGTGGCTCTGTGAGTTTCTCCAGGTAGAATAAGTAACTATATAGTTCAACACGTGGTTTACTGGATTGTTGGGGTTCATATGGTTTACAGTTCCTTTCTCAAGTACAAACCCTAACCCAGATGTGGCCCCATGACAGCAGAAAACTGCAGGTGTAAGATAAAGCCTAGGAGGTATGTGCCTCAGGGCAAAACAAGGTCCTAAGGCTAGGGAAGTGCAGAAGGAAGAACTCAGATAAGGGGTCAAAGATGTTTGCTCAAGCATTGCTTGCAGTGCTTTCTCAAGTAGCCTAGCCAAACTACATAAATAGGAGACAGAAAATAAAATTGGCCATTCTAAAGTGAACCCAGAGTCTTATATCTGTGTCTACCATTACCCTCGTCTCTAGGTATCTTGAAGCTCATGGCTGCTCTGGCTGGGGCACTGGATAGTAAATTACAAACTGGAGTAAGAATAAGATGGAGAACAAGGATAAACTATAAAATGGACAAGCACCATGTTCTTTCAATATGCCTGTCAACTGATCTGTGGCAGGCCCTGGTTTCAATCAGAAGAATAGAGTAAGAAACACATGTGAAACATGTAACATGACTGTGAAGATGCAAAGGGTTTCAGCATGCTAATCACCAAGTCAAAGCAAATTAACCAACAAGACTCAGTTTGTTTCTCTTCTTTAATTTGGTTTATTTTGACCGAAGTCGAATTCTGGGTTCTCTACAGCTTTTTAACAGGATGGACAGCTCAGATTTAACTGGTGTTTTGCTTATGAGGCACTGTGGTACCAAGAATTCTGGTGCTTGTTACAAGAAAATTGACCCTGTCCATCAGGTGCCTGGTCACTCTCAACCCCCACTGTAGTCCTCTATTCTATAAATGCTGCGTTAAAACGTGCCCTCCCATGACCCGGAACTCTGAGTGCTTGAGTCCCGGTCCCCTGGGCTTTTGGATCGACTTCTTATCTCGACAGCATGACCTCACCTCTGGTTCCTCAAATGCCCAGGCTTTCCTAGTACCAGATTTTGGGCCTTGCCCCAACACCACAAGCAACTTAGAGAGAACCTTTCTACACCCTCAGAATCAACATGATGTCAGGTAACATCCTTATTTGGAAAGACCTTAAAGCCTAGCCAACCTTTATCATAAAGGTAGTTCTCAGCCTTCTTAATGTTGTGACACTTTAATACAGCTCATGTTGTGGTGACCCCAGCCATAAAATGACGTCATTGTTACTTTATAACTAATTTTGCTACGGTTAGGAATTGGAGTGTAAATATCTGATATGTGACCCCTGTGAAAGGGTTCTTTGACCCCCCCCAAAGGGGTCACAACCCACAGGTTGAGAAACACTGCTTTATAGAAATCACATATACTCTTGTCTCACAGGCAGGTACAGAGTTACTAGTGGATATTTATTCCCATGGTGCTATGGATTTGTGATATAGAGCTGGTCTTACAGTAAGATCTCTATGAGCTCCATCCTCATTCCCCCCCCCCCCATTCCAGAAAGTTCCAGCATGGTGAACTTCATCATCTCATCTGTACCAGGCAAATAGTTTTCTGGGAAAATGTACCCCTCAAAGTGAGAACTTCCTTAGAACTATGTTCTCACCTTATTCCCGTGGTCCTACCTGTTTACTCTCCCACCTAAAACCTTCCAGAAGATTTCAATATCTTCTCTTCACAGCTTCCCTGCCTCAGCATCACCCTGGCTAACTGCGTTTTTTCAGAGGCTGGGACTGCCTGAAGTGCTCTAGCATCTTGGCCATCAGACCTCCAGTGTCCATAAACTTTCCTGCTCCGTGAAGAGCCACATTCTACTTGGTCCTTCTGTAACCTTTCAGGGGCCACCATCCTGGTGATGAGAGACCTCTCCATTATTAGTTCAGAGCTGAATCATCAGAGTTTGAGAAGGCAAACTCTCTGAAGTTCGCACTTGAACTTTCCGTGAAATTTGCGTACAGTAGGCCTCCTTTTCTTTTATGCTAAAATTCTCAGTCTGAATGACATCGTTATAGATTCTCACAGGCTGTGTCCACAGCACGCACAAATAACCAAAGCATCTCCTTTTTTGGTTACTTTGGGGCTTTGCATGTGTTCTTTGAACAGATGCATGAACTTCCACCAGTCATCCCAAACTCACTTGAGGTAGTCTTCACTAGAGTGCTGACTGACTGTCTGTATTTTACCTGTCTGTATTTTCTCTCACCTACCTGTAGCCAGGATGCACGTCTGGGAAGTCTTTTTTTTTTTTTTTTTTTTTTTTTTTTTTTTTTTTTTTTTTTTTTTTTTTTTTTTTTTTTTAACTGTTTGCTAGAAAGAGGCACACAGTGGCA
>NC_034600.1:4765882-4774655 GCF_900095145.1 Mus pahari | reverse complement strand
CCTGGGCAGGAGAGGTGCAGGACGATCGGGTCCAGCTGCTGCGGGTCCCCTCCGTCTGGGAAGTCTTAAGGTGGCATCTCTTACCCTTGTTGCTGACTCCAACTTGAAACACAAGTACTATTGAAGACTGCCTCATGTCCAAAGGTGAGCTTTCTATACAGTCCTACAGAGCAGCCCTGCAAGGTGGCCACACCCACCACAGACATCTGTGTTCACAGCACTCCTTTTAAAGCCCCACACAGGACATCTAGTATTTCTTCCTCACCCAGCACAGTGGTTCCCAGTGTCTCCTTTATTCTGAGGAGTTGGGATTAGCCAGCATATTATCCAGGGCTCTGTGACCTTGGGGATTTTCTTATTTGAAAGCTGTCTCTGTCATACCTCAGATGTGTCCCACATCTTCTGTGAGGTTAATTGAAAGATGATCCCAGAGGAGCCTGCTCATGGGCTGCACCGAAGGCATCTTTGCAGGGAGGGAGTGAAAAGAAAAAAAAAAAAAAAAACGGAAATGCAATTTGATGTAACACAAAGACAGCAACCATAAACAGAGAGGCACAAGAGGAGCAGAGTGGTTGCCAAGCCTAGGCTGCAGGAGGATGTTAAGCACCAAGCACTCAGGGCAGAGCCAATGACAGTACGGCAAGAAAGAGGCCAAGTGGGGGACAGCAGTCAAGCTCTGCAGCAAGTCAGGAGGAGACCAGCACATTTTCTCAAGGCTCTGGAATCACTGGGAAAGAACCTAGGGCCCAAGCTGTGTGGCTTCAGGTCTGACTGGCTCAGCCTGGTGTCCTGTGGCTAATAGGAGCTCCTGGGCCACAACAGTGGTCATGGAGGCTGTCATGTATCTCAGTGGGTTTGAGATGAGTAGCTTGTTTATAGGATTTTAAAGCATGTCTTCACAGGGAGTGCTAAAGAAATCACTGGTGATCCCACCAAGAGAGCTGGGAGGCTGCTGAATCTGTGGAGCTGTATCTGAGTTGGGGAGGCTGTTCTTTTGTGCTATCTCCTGGCTGCTGACTCTCCTCTCTTACACTGTGAAGTCAAACTCCGTATTCCTCAGTGAACAACTCACATTTCAACTTCTCTAGAAACCACTGGCACAAGAATGAATGCTCTTCTCTCAGAATGCCACAGAAGGGCTGTCTGTGTACCTCCTATTTGTAAAGTCTTCAGATGGGAATGCACCTTTATTTGCAGCTACTAGTGAAGCCATGGGCTATGGGACTCCTGTTTTGGAAGTTTATTCAAAATGGTTACAGCTTTCTTTCTCACAATGTCTAGCTTCATTGTGTTCTGGATTTGTGTGTGGCCCTTTAGAAGTAGGAATTGGGGGGGGGGGAGTACAATCCGGGAACTGGGGAGGAATAAACATAGTAAAACACAAAATTCTCAGTAAGGGAGATCTAAGGGCAGGTCTGGAGAGCCAAAGACACCAGTGATCTTGAGGTTACCAACAAACACTTTGGAACTTCAAGCAGGGACCACACCCTCACCAATGGATGGGAGAGGAGGTGCAGGGTGTCAACTGCAGAGTACTAGAGAATACTTTCAAGGGTCTGTGATTCAACTCTGGAGGACTGGGGATATATGGCTGACACTGTGGTTTCTAGGGGAGAGAAGAGGCGGATTCCATGTGTGGAGAGATCATAAGGAGAGGCTACAGCCAGGCTATGTCCAGAATGGCATCCTCACTGAGGAGGAAGGCCTTTTCTCCTTGGCCATGCATCTCCTCCAGATGTTTCCAGCTGAGCCCAATACAACACAGTCCACCAAGGACAGGTGCCCTGTTGAAAGACTCAGTAAACACATGACAACTTGAAGTTCACTACTGTAACTAGCAGACTCAAGAGGCCAGGCCAGAGCCTGAACCAATATGAACAGAGATAATAGCCACTCCACCAGGACTACAGAGCAGTACAGACCAGCCAGGGAAGCATGCCTACTTGTTCTCACAGGTACCCTCAGCAGTTGGCCCTCCCATTCAGAGCAGTGTAGCAGAAAGAACTGGAACATCCCCCACTGAACCCTTTTTGACCCTCTGTGGTCCTGTAGAAAGTTACCAACTTCCCTCAGACCTCAAAGAAAAGATGATTCCTCCTGGATCCCACAGTAGACTTTATGTGTCAGCTGGGGACAGACCAACGGCTTCTGGAAAAATCTTGGGTCTCCATTGGTGAGTGCAAAGATTGCAAAAGAAGCCATGATACACTGTCAGAACTAAAGTTTCCTGTGCTCTTATGTGGGTTTGGAGACTATCGTGATAGTTATCCTTTTAGCAGTCAATATGGTCAATATGATCATTAGGAAATGAATTTTATGAAATTCTCAAAGAATCAATAAAAGTATTGTATTTTAAAAACCAAACGAAGAGGTCAAAAGTAAATTGAATCCACCACAGGTCACTTCAACTCAGCTTCATACTGTGTCAGGTCACAGGCAGGCCCAACACACCATTCCCAAAACCTAGAAATCTAGAGTTCAGTGTATCTTCCTCTGGAGAGAATAAGATACACTGAAGCTCAAAACTGTACCAAGAGAGGGCTGTGCTCGTCCCTGCAGGGTGGTGAGGTCTTTAGGGGCTTCCATGTGAGTCCTGAGGCCAATTTCCCCTGCTGACCAATGACAGACTTGTAGAGTAAGTTGATCCAACTCTGAGATGTGCTTAGGAAATAATGTCCAAACCTGGCCTCAGAACTCCTGCCCAGGGCAGTGGTCAGCTACTCCAGTTCTCCCTGCATTTATGGATGGCAGGCAGGAGTGTGTGAGCTCCTAATGAGAGGCATTTAAATTTAGCTAATTTTATGGCTCTCATCTGTAAAATAAAAATGAGAAGAGCATATTTCCTCTGCGTAATGCTATGCAAATTAATTAGCTGCGGTTAAACATATGGAAAAATAAAAACGTCAATAAACGCATTAGCACAGCATAAATCTCCATCCCATTAGCAAAGTTCAGTCTTCACTTGGAGGGTCTCAGCTCCTTCTCTACTTGCCAATCTTTCTAGTATTTATTTGTTTTCTGTATTCAAAACTAGAACCTTGTTGTGAAAAGCTGGCAGTCACAGAAGGGGGAGAGGACGTGTTAGACACTCCAGTGCGGTCTCCTTAGCAGCTCTTCCCTGGTCCACAGTCTTCTCCCTGAAGACTAAGTACTTCTGGTGCTACTCAGACAGCCACGTTCGTCTTCCTGCTTGCTTCTGGTCTGTCTCGGCTGAAGTGGGGTGGGAGATGGGGTAGATCTGCTCTGAAAACAATGTCCTATTCTTCTGGATCAGGGAGTTACCTGCTTCTCAACCTCACCTCCTTAATGGGAGATGCTGGGTGGCTCTTTATTCCTTCAGAGAGAGGAAGAGTAGTAAGAGGAGAGAGTGTCCTTCCATGTCCCTCTGTACCCTCTGCTCCCTGCAGCACTCACAGGTTCAGGAGCAACAAAATTCTATTTCATGTCCCTGCTGAGTCCCTGGTCCTCACTTACAGGGTCTCTGCTTTTCCCTGGGATGCAGACCACTTTTCTCATTTATATGGGCTTCCCATGTTCTAATGGTACATCGTGCTTGACTATATGGACACCCCCTCCCTTGAGGCCCCTTCCCAGATACAGTCTTCACACCTCTGAGTTCTTCATCAGGGATGGGTTTCCACCTGTCCGACCAGTACACAGATCTACAAGTGGAACAACCCGGATCTCACCCTGTGCTCCCGTTGCTAATGACTGAGCACGCACCACCAAACCCAGTATCTGGTGAAGCATGGGTTGATTTGAATTGAATCAGCCAGATTGCTGATGCATGGATCTTGCTTGGAATGAATATCACCCTTGGCTAAAACACTTGGTAGAGTGCACAGTGGCCTTTGGTACAACAAGTGCTCAGGAGAGAAAAATCTTTCACTTAATCATGAATGATTTGTTACATAAGCATCCAAGTTTCAAATTTCTGCAGCCACTAACCCCTGTGGGTCTAGAAGCTATTTGCCAGCCACCTCCCTAGGTTGCCATCAACCTGGTACTGCTAGCCCTTTCAGGTCATCTGCTGTTGGATGAATTTTCCTACCTCGTACTCCTGGAGGACAGTCTCATGGGCAATGATTTTGTGTACCGGGCCTCATCTGAGCTCCTGGAGCTTCAGGTGCTGGAAGCCTACACAGATCCTGTGTAGAGATGGGCTCCCCAAGTGTAAATGAGAGACATCAGTGAGGGCAGCTGATGAGCCCATTCTCTAGAAGATAATGTTGAAAGTTCCACGCCACTTCTTGGGAACAACAGAGAATAGTCCTCTGCATGCCTTGTCACAGTGGTCGGAGACACACTTGATGGTAATTGAGGCCAAGTGTGTTCCATCATTTCTGTTTCCCTAACGCATATGTTGTAAGGGAGATACATGTGGCCACTCCTCATACTTGTTACTCGGGGTAATAGAACCCCCTCCGTGGTATTGTGTGGTAATTACATTGTTCTATGCAGTAGGAGCAGCCACATCAGGCTCTTGCAGGATATACAACAGCATGCCAGCTATCAGACAGGAATGAAAGAATATGCTTGGGACAAAGGAGTTGTCACTCTCCACTTGGATTGTTTCTTCACTGACAGGACCAAAGACACCATCCCTTTGAGTACAGACTGTGTTGGGAAAACGCAACAGAGCTGGCAGGCTTCTCTAGCCCAGCCCCTCTCCTAGCAGCCTCTGATGTCTTTCCAGCCTGCATCTCCTGCCTGGATGAAACAGATGACTTTACTGGGCTAGCTCCCGTCGCAGCAGGCAGGAGCAGCAGTGACTGATTGGCTGAAACATGAGGATTAATGGGTATTTATATTTCATTAAATTTTATGCTCACTGGAGAATAATGTATCACTTGCAGATATTGAAACATATGTCAACCCTATCCACTTACATATAATTCAATTTGACTTAAATGCATTGATCAAACTTTATTAAAGTCCAATATATCTTCCAAAAAAGCCTGCTAATGCTGGATTGTCCCTTCAGAGTCACTGATGAAAGTGGGGGAGCGATTGTGCTCTGATTTTGGGAGGGAAGAGGCTGATGTGGACAGAATACTCATCACTAAGTGGCCAGGGCTGCATGAAAAACTTGCAAGTGAGGTTGCCAGGCAAGTTTCTAAGCAGGAGCCCATACTACAATGGCTCCAGAGAGAGTCAGACCCAAAAGGGAGAGGTCACTAGGAATGTCTTCCTGGAAACAAGCTACAGAGATGCAGTGCTTTCATGCCTGCTCATGCACAAACCTCACGGTGAATTGCACATTGCTGATGTTGGCAAGGAAGTATGTGGATGCCCCTGCCAGGTGTGGTGCTTGGCATTACAAGATAGGAGATGCTATCTCTTTGGTGTGGCACTAGGCTCCTCTATAGGTCCCTGCCTGGTTTCCTTCTCCTGTACCTACAAAACAAAAGAAATAATATTTGCTGTAGCACAGCATCCCTAGACTGGTGGTGACAGGAGCAGGGTTACACTTATGGATTGCTCTAGAAAATTTAGTAAGGTAAACTAAATAATGAACACCCTCATTATATTAGATAATTTTTAGTTCTATGGGGAAATACACTTTGTAACTACTGGACACTGTGTATGTGTTGGGAGTATATACATGTATTCCCAATATAGTGTAATAGTAGATGTTAAAATATTGTTGCCTAAGTTCTGGCATGATGACACAGCACATACCTATAATCCTAGCACTTGGAAGGCTGAGGCAGGAGTACCACACTTGATTAGGCTATCCTGGGCTAGAGAGTGAGAAAACACAGTCTCCTAGAGTGTTTTTTTAAGTCTATCCTGGGCTAGAGAGTGAGAAAGCAGATTGTTGCCTTGATTGATTCAACACAAAGAAGATCTCTGGATATTTCCATAGAAATGGCTTGATCCATGGGGAGGGGGCAGTAAGGCAGTAGGAGGTCTCTGTCCAAGACCCCTGCAGTGAGCTATTCAGTCACAATAGACTGGTTTTCAGACCAGGACATAGCAGAACACATGTAAGTGTGGGAGAATGAAGGGCAGATTCTGTCTCCAACCAAGAGAAGCCAGTCCTACAATCACTCAGCACAACTTACCATTATATTAGAACAATAGTATACAAGCTACAGCAGACTCACCTGATGTGGGTAAAGAAAGGAACAGATCCTAAGACTGGCCAAAGAGGACCCACCTATCCCATACCTTCTCCGTTTCAGAAAACGAGAAGACCAGAATCTACCAGCAGGACTAAGCAACTGAGACATGGCCAATCTAGCTGGGAACACACTGAGGTGAGGGACCAGTGGAAAGCACAGATGACACACTCTTGAGACAGCAGGTGAGGTCACTCCCTTCCTATCAGTCCCTAGACACCTGACCTTTGGCTCTGATGCAGGTGCCACGCACAAGGGAAGCTCCCAGCCCCCTTGCCTGCGTCTGACTAGGTAGGTACATGCTGTTCCTGCTAAGTACATTCTGGGAAGGGACAGTACACATTGCTCTCCATACTGCTCACCTGTAACTAAAGTTGGAAGTCATCAAGAGATTCCCTGTCTGGTTTCTGGCGCTGCTCTTGTACGCCGGTCTTTGCTGGATTCTCAGTGTTTTCTGAGGCCTCTCGCATACATCTTCAGCTAATATCCTTTTTTTTTTCCTGATTCTTGTCACTGTACTTGAACATACCAAGTAGCCTCACCTTCTTACTCTCTGTGACCCCCTGGACTTTGAAGCATCTAGGGTCACAGCTTTTACATGGCGTAGTCACTAAGATTTGGTTAAGGTAGTAGGTCACAATTCTTAGTAGCAGGGTTTGCACTGCTCTCTGAGGGATCCAAGCATATGACACCATTTAGGTGTCAGGGGCACTTAACCATTTAACAAAATTAAGTAGGTCCAATTGTGACTATGAACAAGAACCTTTCATGTTTCTAGATTTTAGGAATACAATCTGCCTAGACTGAAGTCTTCTACCATCTCCTAGAATTTACTGGGGAGTGCTCCAGACACTTCCACAGAGTCAACATTTCTGGGATGTCACTCAGCCTTTCTTCTTGATAATATGTAGGATATGTAGAAAGAAAGTCAACAGAGGAAAGAGCAAGTGAGCAAACAAAAGCTTCTTCAGAACAACCCAGTTTTCTTTGTTCTTTCCAGTTGACTCTACCACTGATCTCCAAAACAAACAGCACAGATCCTCTGCTCAGCAAGCTCTTGGAATGACAAATTGTTACAGGTTACAATAAGACCTGGGATGCTGGATGGCAATATGAGTGGCTAGATAGAGGGATGGAGGGAAGGAGAGAGGAAAGGGGGTGATGAATAGATGAAAGAATAAAGAGATTGTAGATAGATGGATGGATGGATGGATAGATACAGAGATGGAAGAAATAATAGGTGGATGGATTCATGGAAAGAAGAATGAGTCGGGTGGAAGGATGAATGGATGGACAATTAATGAAAGAATGTGGTAAAGGGATAGATGAATGGATGAATGGACAGAATTAATAGAGGGATGATGAATGAATGAATGAATTGGAAAGGGATGGATGAATGGATAGATTTGATAGAGGGATGATTAATGAA
Organism: Mus pahari; assembly: GCF_900095145.1. Taxonomy (NCBI): domain Eukaryota; kingdom Metazoa; phylum Chordata; class Mammalia; order Rodentia; family Muridae; genus Mus; species Mus pahari. The sequence continues at coordinate 4,767,101 of NC_034600.1, read as the reverse complement.
TGAATTGGTAAAGGAATAGATGAATGGATAAATGGACAGAATTGATAGAGGGATGATGAATGAATGAATTGGTAAAGGGATAGATGAATGGATGAATGGATAGATTTGATAGAGGAATGATGAATGAATGAGTGAATGAATGTGGTAAAAGGATAGATGAATGGATGAATGAACAGATTTGATGGAGGGATGATTAATGATTGAATATGGTAAAGGGATATATGAATGTTTGAATAGACAGATTTGATAGAGGGACTACAAATGAACAAATGTGGTAAAGGGATAGATGAATGGATGAATGGACAGAATTGATAGAGGGATGATGAATGAATGAATGAATGTGGTAAAGGGATAGATGAATGGATGAATGGACAGATTTGATAGAGGGACTACAAATGAACAAATGTGGTAAAGGGATAGATGAATGAGTGAATGAATGAATGAATGAATGAATGAATGAATGAATGAGGAGTTGAAGGAATGGCTGCCTGGCTAGAGGCACAGTGGCAGGAAGCAGCAACACCATCCTGGATGTAATAGCATTTTCTTTTACTCCTTGACACATGGAGAGCAATGGGAGCCTGGGTTATTGTCTGAGGGTGAGGGATTATTGAGGGCTTCAGGTACGATGGTGGGAGCACATAGCTAGCTAGGAGAAAGGAAAGGTTTATGGGGTGGGGTATTCACAGGTTCTTAAATGACATGGTAATCACATTTCTGTGCTTTTCTTGATCCCATGATTCAAAGCACTCCCAAATCAGGGCAAAGGTGCTGCCCTGTGATGCCATGTAGGAAGGCTGTGGTGTGTCTCAGAAAGGAATCCTGTCAGATGGCCATCTTTGAGTCTGAGCTCACTGCTCATCACAGCTAAGCACCAGTGAGCCAATCCTAATGATAATCCAGGTCTTTTAAAAGAAACATGCAGGAAGGCAGTTCATGTCCTCACGCAGTGTAGCCCAGAAGCTTGTGCAAACCTGGCCTGAATGCTTCTGTGAGCAGTGACCTAGTATTCTCTGACTAAGTGTTCACAAGACACAGGACAGAGTTTTAGTGAGCAAGAAGGTTCTGGAGTTGTCTGAACCTGGTCTGTGGATGATAGAACTCAAATCTTTGGTATGTAAGGTATCAGGCCTGCTGTCTTCAAACTTGGAACTTCTTGAACTAACTGGATATCTGGAAGAGAGGGAGAGGGAGAGGGAGAGGGAGAGGGAGAGGGAGA
>NC_034600.1:4736970-4765802 GCF_900095145.1 Mus pahari | reverse complement strand
GAGAGAGAGAGAGAGAGAGAGAGAGAGAGAGAGAGAGAAGAAAAAGAAAAGAAAAAGAAGAGAGGAGAGGAGGGGAGGGGAGAGAAGAGAAGAGAAGAGAAGAGAAAAGAAAAGAAAAGAAAAAAGAAAAGAAAAGAAAAGAAAAGAAAAGAAAAGAAAAGAAAAGAAAAGAAAAGAAAAGAAAAGAAAAGAAACAAGTTCCTGCAGAGGAAACTTCCCTACCTGGCATAGTCCATGCAGTTCAGATCAGCACGGTCACTGACAGCAGAGTCCGTAGGGAGTCTCTGGCTCATGTACCATTTCCAGGGCATCAGGGAACCAGCTAGAATATTTTCTTAGAAACAAAACCAAAGTCAACATGCTATAATATTACATAAAAGTCCCCATTTCACAAAGATGCTCCGTATTACCCATTAAGTCCCTCTTTGCCTCTAGTCCCACATCAAAGTTCCAAGTGTGTAGCCAGACAGTGAATACTGTGATTAAGAGCTTGTTTCTGCCCCCCCCCCTTCTCACAAGGCTCTAGTATATGACCTTAACAGTTTACACGCCCTAGTGGTGGTATACTTTCCTTGTCTACAGGGTAGAGATATTAACTATTCACCTTCTTCTGTGAAATCCTCTTGATTTCAAAATCCCAAGTGTGCGATTTGCTTTAATACCAAATCTGGCAGGCTTTTTCTGTATGTTGATGGAACTAATAGTTTGCCAACCTCATTCTTTTCTCTGAGTTTAGACTGTTAGAGCAGATAGAGAAGAGAGATGGAGGCTGGAACTCAGACTCTGAAAAGGGCTGTTGGAAATGGTACGTGAGGTAGGCTACAGCTATAACCTGCTCTGTGTGCGCTTATGATAGGGTGGCCATGCTTACTCATCCTTGGACTGGAAATCTTATAAAGGAAGAACCGCCTCCGTGGATCTGGAAGGAAACATCCCTAGCCTATGTTCTATCCCAAACTACATCTAGCCAAGTCCAGACTCAGAGATGGATGGCTTTATAGAGGTCCTCTGACAATAAAAAGACAAAATCAATGGGAAATCCCCTGGAGAATGCGGAAGTCTGTATATTGAGAATTACATTTATTTTACATTTAAGTCACTGGAGAGGCCGCCAGAGCTTGGAGAAGTCTTAGTACTTGTGTTTCGAGCCATTTACAGAGCAATTACAGTCCCTGCAGGCCTCTGGGAGCGTTGCAGATGAAGCTGATGCACCTCCACCATGCACCTCCTTTTCTGAAGAGCTACCATGACCCCAAACAGCCTATCACAGCTCTGAACCCAGCAAGACAGAACACCCTGGGTGCCACGGTCCCCAAGGAAACCTGTGCAGTGCAGGTACTGGAGCCACTCAAGGACACCCTAAGGATTCCCAGATTCATGGTCAATTGGCTAGTATCTGTGAACAGCAGGCAAAGGCTCAATCGTGGCCTGTATTGCCATGAGGAGTCGGATACAGCCTTGGCTTTCCATGCCTGGTAGGAAACAACCTGGCTGGTTTCCTAAATGTTTCCTAAAACCATGCAGGAATGTGCAGGGCTGTCTGGCCCAGAGAAGCTCCCACTGGGATTTCCTTTCCCTCTTGTCAGCCCGTCTGTATCCTCTTATTGAATTTCCATCCCAACTCTGGGCAAGTAGTCTTATGAGGTTGTGATGTCACAGCAGATATGGGTTAGTCTATTTCTGCTGTGACATCACAAGCTGAAAGCCAAGTTTGGGTTTTGTGGGACTTCTAATAGTTGGAACAAATGACTCTTGCCTTTTCTTAGGACTCCTTTTCTTACTATTGGATTGTCTTGTCCACCCTTGATGACAGGACTTCCCCCTTGTCTTATTGGATCTTGTTTTATCCTGTTTGGTTGTTGTCTTTTGGATCTCATCTCTTAGAGGCCTGTTCTTTTTTGTTGTTGTTGTTGTTTTCCCAGAAGAGAAAATAGAGGGGGATCAAATCTTGGGGGAGAGTGGACATTGGGAGAAGCTAGGCAGAAGGCAGAAAATAGAAATCGTGATCGGGATATATTGTATATAAGAGGGATCTATTTTTAATAAAAAATAATAATAAATTAAATTAAACAAAAATAAGCAAGAAATAAGCCAAGTTTTCAGCCAAGTTTGGCCATATGTGATGTTACCCAAGGTCCTCTGTACTTTACTTATGGTTTACCAAAGGTTTGTTCCAGGAGTCAACTTACTGGAGTCACACTCCCTGAGCCTCCAGGAAGATATTTGAATGAGATTCCCACACATGCTACACTTCATTCCATGTCTTGGAGCTTTGCACTCTGTGGCTTGGCTTCATGCACTTGTCCTATGTTTGTTTACTTGTATGGGAACATGAAGTCCTTCCTGGGGTACTGGTCAGCAGTGACATAATCAATGTCTAAGAAAGAGAACACGGCAGCCATGGCCTGAGCCCCTCCCACCGTCCCCAGTGGGTGTAGCATATGGTACAGCAGCTGGGGACCAGCGTGGACCACTGGATAACGAGGCCCCCTTTGAATCATGAAGTAGCCTCACAAAGGAGTCCTTTCACGACGCCATGCCGTATTTAAGCCTATGAGTCAATTAATACTTAAAAGGCAGAGTGGGCCTCAGCCATGGGCATCAGAAGGCATAGCTGAATGAGCAGTAAAGTCAGGGTGACCTGGCTGGGAAAGCAAGGCCTGGGAACCACCCACATCTAGTCAGAACGCTTCTGCCACCCCAAGCCTCACACAGCCGAGGAACTCAAACACACACAATGCAGACCTGGGCTCTATGGATTTGGGTGGTAATGAAACAACCCAAGTCATAGGATGCTCACGGTTCATCTCCAGGAGGCAGAAGGATGCTCACGGTCCATCTCAAGGAGGCAGAACGCAGGAAGGAGAAATTGAGAAAACGTCCATCGAAAACTGCAACAGGAAGAGTACACAGGTGATAGGGTAGCAAGAAGGAGGTACCCTGTGAAGACCAGGCTGTCCCTTCACCCTTGGCTCACATTACAGGAAAGATGGTACCGTTCAGGATGGTTCTTCTGGAGTGGACAGAAACACAGATACTGTGCCAGACTCTTCCTAACCTTTCCCATGCTTACAGGATGCAGGGATCATGCGTGAGTCCTAGCTTTGATTTGTGTAGACTGGATCTGGATAAGAATACGTCTTGCACACCTGTAGCCACCATCCAGCTCTGATGGTTGAGACCAAAGCCTGTGCACCCACCACAGGCAGTTTTACGTTACACCCTCTTTATTGCAAGGATCAATAGTTAAGTTTCAACAATATATCTATCTGCCTGGCCTAGGTGAGGACCAGAGGTTTGTCCTGTCTCTTTCTTCTTATCTCTCATACTTTTCTCAAAATCGTGGTCCCACAACCACAACCCACACCCCTATCCCAAAAGAACACACTCACATGCAAGGGCACATAGCCCTCACACACAACTGTTACATAGCCCCCCCCCACACAGGCACACCCCACACACAAGCAAACATACCAATCACAGGCGTACCCATGCCTACTCACTAGTCACACAATCACACGTGCATGTGCGTGCGTGCGCACACACCCCCCCACACACACCTGTTCCCACTCGGGGAAGAAACATTGAGGCCACAGAGGAGACCACTTCTCACTGGAGGTGTTTTGCACTTCAACTATTGTTGATCATTTTATTCAGTTTTGAGTTAGGTAAATCAGCAGCAGGGCCCAGGAAGGACAAGGCTCTGGGGTTTTGTCCACTTTACCAGTCTATCTCAGGAATGGTCACCTGGGAGTGGGTACTTACAACAGTCATCTGAGGGGCTGCTCTTCCTACATGGTCATGTGAAAAACCCGAGTCCAGCCTAGCCTAGAACCCCGCTGTTTCACTGTACTTCATGGAACTAAAGACAACCTGTGTCAGAAGTACTAGGTCCCTCTCACCTTAGTTCCAGGACAACCTGGAATCCAGCTTTTCTAGTACTAAACTGTGCTAATAGTCACATTTATAATTCAAAATATCTATACAGGGATAGAGCTGGCTGAGCTGGCTGGGCCCCCAGTCCCCTATACATACACAATGGCTGCTCAGTGGTCAGTTGGCAGCTACCAATCACATGACTAGCTTGGCAGGCAGCTGGGAGACTCAGCTGGCACATTTGACCTGAGCACAAATGTGAATCTGGGGTGGTCAGTCCCTAAATGATTGCATATTCAAGCTGGGTGGTGGTATGCACCTTTAATCCCAGCACTTGGGAGGCAGAGGCGGGTGGATCTCTGTGAGTTCCAGACCAGCCTGGTCTACAGAGCAAGTTCCAAGACAGCCAAGGATTCATAGAGAAACACTGTTTCAAAAAACAAAACAAAAAACCAAAAACAAACAGAAAACCAAACCAAACCAAAAACAAAACAAAACAAAACAACAACAAAATAACCAACCAAGCAAGCAAACAAACAAAAACCTCACTGGATTTCCAACATGGAGACTCTAAAGGGTAGAACCTGGGGCCATATTCTTTGAGTTCCCCCACCTTTCCAAAGTCCACCTAGACCCACATTCCTAGGGAGTGAGCTGGAGAATTGTTCCCATCTCACAGCTACAGCATATGGCCAGTTCTTGTGGGGTCTTCCAGGGTGCCCACGTTCTCTTTCAAAATAAGACAGAGTCCTAGTGATGCCACCCACTGAGCTATGACAGATTCTGGTCACTGAGGTTCTGGTAGGCAGTCAGGGCTTTTGCTGTTCAGAACAGTTTGGCTGCCGATGCCTGGAACCTGGGTGAGAATTTTCAGAAACTAAAACAGTGACTGATGAGTTCACTCTCGATATTTTACAGGCTTGGTGTACACACAGGTCCCGAGGCAGAAGGCTCACCTGGACATGCAGGAAGGGAAGGAACCTTAGACACCAAGCAAAGCCCAACAACAGTATTTACTGTGGTTCAGGATTTCCAAGCCACAGCCTTTAGTGCTGACAGTGGGAGAAGCCCAGGCATGGTGTGGGGTGTGGTGTGTGTGTATGTGTCCCAAGCCACTGTGTATGTGTGGGCCACGTGTGTGGTGAGGTGGGTCCTGGTTTGTGGTGCAGACTGCGGGGGTGCTGGGAGGGTGGTGGTGTGTGGCCTATTTCCATCTTTGAAAGCTCAGAGGTTCATGAGGTGCTGTCAGGCAGGTGTGCCAGGCAGGTGTCTAGGTTTTCTGGCTCTTACCTTACAATAATTAGGACAGGAGAATGCAGCTGCTTTCTGTAAACTCTGGCTCCAGTGAGTTCACTTTAGCTAGAAACTACTTCTAGAAGCAGGAGGCTGCAGAGAACAGCCTTGGGTCTGTTTGTTTTATATTTTCACAACAATAGAGGGCAGGAGTCTCTAACTGATCCGGGAGGCTCTGGGAGCAGTTCCCTCTTAATGCAAGGATCTTTTTCTACCAGTCAGTCACAGGTTCACAATGGCTCTGAGGAGCAGGGTTTTCAGCAGGATTGCCAAGGTCATTTGCAGTATTGCATTTCTTAAGGGTTTGTAGACCTTACGCAGCAAAGTGAGTTAAAACACCTTTCTCCATATTTCCAACTATTTTTGTTAACTCAGGGGTGGGGGAAAGTGGTACAGTTGCCCGAGCTGTTTTTTAATCTATCTCTAAAATTAAAACAAAACAGACAACAGGCCAGCAAGTACACAGACAGTAAATCTAAACCTAAGTAAGAGTTCTTAGAGACATCTGTCACATTTGAATGAGTCGACAACGTTAAGGCATGAGTAGTGACTGCCACACTGATCCTGTGTTCTGTCTCAGGGATCTCCACACATGGCCAGACCAGGTTTGTCCCAATGCACAGAGGTGAATCTCAGGGCCCCCACTTACCAACCTGGACTGGAGGGTAGAGGAGAACAGGCCTGTGTCAGAGAGTGGCCAAGTTTAAGTCAGTGCCCTAAGTAGCAGTGCTTGCACTGAAGATAAGGTCCAAGGCAAGAAGGAAGTCACACCCTGTTCTTCCCCTGGCTGCTTCCATCCCCTGACTGAGTACTATCAGGATCAACAACTAGGAGGTAGCTGTGGGGTCGGGTCAGTGATTGCCAATTGTGGGATCTGTGCTCCTCTATAGCTTCCCTGGCCTCTTCTCCCCCGACACAGGGTCGCCCACCTCAGTGTGACAGCTGTAAAGACTCCAGACCCTGTTTGTTGTTCCCCTCCCCACCCACTGAGTACTGCTGCCCTAAGGTGACCTCCCTGCCTCCTGTCACACTTGGAACCGCCACTATGATTACACCTTACACATTCTATAAGCTCAGGAATCAAAGTCTCTTCTCCGAATCTCCCTTTCTGCCCTTTCCCAGAAAACGAGGGCTTTCACCTGCTGACGCTGCCCAAGATTACCAGCTACTGTCGGTGAGAACCGGACATTTGTAACCTCTACTCAGCAGACTTCACATTGCACCTGTCTCTCTCCATGGACTCCTTGAAAGGCACCCGCATCTCTCTGCCTACGAACCTGGATTATTTCACAACACCTCGCCAGCTGTCGCAGGTACAAACTACCTGGATATTTAGATACCAGAGTATCTAATAGGCCACTATCAATCTTTTATAGAGAGAGAATACATAAATTATAAACAAATATGTCCTTTGGTCTGGTCGAACAGCACACCGATCAAAGAGACACAATGGCAATGCATTTGCTTCCGCGGGCGCAGTATTCCCCAGCTCGCGGCTGAGCTGATGGACAGCCGGGGAGCTGTCGGCTTTTGTTCATTTGTCACAGTACACTTACCTCCTGTGGTTTTAAGTAATCAATATGGGAGCTGAAATCACCTACTGCTAAGTCCGCTACCTCCTATTTTGTCCACTCATAAATTATGGATCGCTGCACAACATCAAGTCTACAATTTCGATTGCATTTGCTAATCATTGATCAATAATTCAGAAGCTGCGCCTCCTTCAAGGGCCTTGCTCTCCTACAGCATCTGGCACTGGCTGACAGCAAGTGAGGGAGTCCCTTATCACAAAGAGCAGCCCAGAAAACAACTTGTTTAAAGTTGCTCCGGAGCCTTCCTCTTCCTGTTTCTGATGAAGGTGACTGTTTCCATTTGGAGCCTCCCTCTGGCTTGTGAGACTTAATGACTGTCTGGAAGTCCCAGGAGTGGCCTGTGTGGTGGGTTTAGGAAGGCTATTTTTCTGTTTGGTTTTGTGTGTGTGTGTGTGTGCGCGCGCGTGTGTTTGGGGTGCACCAGGTCTCACGGGGCAGGGAACATGTGTCCACAGAGTATGACCCAATGTCCATGGAGGCAAAGCTGGGTCGGTGTGTCCCATTACTCTCAGACTCACGGGCAAAAGCCACAGATTCACAGAAGACTGCCCTTGAGCAAAGTCCTTGGAAGGATAATCTCCAGGGCCTGGCTCCTTCAGGGTCCACAGTCAGCTTTCCTTGTATTGGTTTTAAGTTCCAGCTTGTGGTACAGTGTGAGCAAAGTAAAACAAACAAACAAACAAACAAACAAACAAAAACAATACATTCACAAAGCACCCTGCCTCTGGATGGGAGAAATCCTTTTATCTCAGCCCCTCTGAGGACACGGTGGAGCCCTCCCCCCTTGCACAGGCAGCTGGCTGGACCTGGAGGCTGTTACTGATGCAGATGTGGGGAGGGGAGGGGAGGAGAGGGGAGAGCAGGCATTCAGCACAGAGCAGGGTGCAGGGCAGACACAATCCGGAGCTGGGGTTTCTGGGAAGCCTTCTCTACAAAAGGCAGGCTGCTGTGGAGGTTGCCTGGCTTGGGCACAGCCCACTGCCCCCCCCCCCCTTGGAAAGAGCAAAAGGGCAAGGGGAGACCCTTTGTGGGCTTCCAGGGCTCAGGCTGCCTCTTTTCCCTCTTGCTGGATGCTATCCTGCAGCCTGCCTTCTATAGAGGCCTGGCCTCACCCATTGTCAGCGCCCTGCAGGAGGGCAGCAGCCAAGAGGCTCTCAATAACTTTAACTTTCAAAAAGTGGGGAAAAAAGAGCAGCAGGAAGGGACAGAGAAGAGGGCAAAAGGAAAAGGTTTAAGAATCTGTGGCAAGAAGCAAAGCTGGCAGGCCAGGAGTGGGGTGATGGGGAGGGGGGAAGACAAAACTTTCCCTTTAAGGAGAAAAAGAAAGGAAAGAATGGAAGGGGGCTTTTAATCTTTAGTGAACTTATGAGAACAAGTAGGAAAGCAAAGAACTAAGAAAGGCAACTGTTACCTAAGAGTACCATCAGCTAAAGCTGTCCTAGACCTGACGCCCGCCTTGCCTCTGTTGCCTCCTCATCCCTGATTCCAGAGGCCCAGGTGAGAACCCCACTTCTCTTATTTCACGTTTTAAGCATGCAGGTGACCTGGGGTGGTCCCTGAGGGACAGACTGCAGGGAAACTGAGGCAAGCAGTTTCTAGAACCAGAGCTGGAAGTGGAGAAGCCCGAGCAGGTGCACCATGAAGGTGAGGTACACATGTTTCATGTACACAGACCACTAACTCACTAGCACACAATCCAAGCACATGGAGGGGGTAGGCCTGATGGAGAAATGGTACAGGTGGTGCTGGTAAAAGTCTGTTGCAGTCACCTTGGCTTTGTCAGAATGCATGGCTCACTGTATAGAACTGCCATATGCCTTCAACCAGCCTGCCAGTCAGATCTGAAATTCTGTCCTTCCAAGTATTATGCAAAGACTCAAACCATAACAGCTCATGGCTTGGCTCTTTCCATCAAGACTTGTAGTCCTCAAGACCACAGACTACCCTCAGTGCTGACTCCAGACATCAGAGATTGCTGGCCAGGACAAGTGGGACAATGGTTTGGCCTGAGCTGTAGAACCTGAGCCCCAAAGTTTCACTGGAGGGGTTCCTCAGGGCCCCAGCCTCTGAGAGGAGGAGTAATTGATTTGAAAAATAGGAGTCAAGAGCATTTCTCTTCTGTCTTAGGCCTCTGTGGCCCGCTGGTCACAGAAGACAGTCCTCTAGTAAATCAGTCATTCATTTATCATTGTAACAAAATGCCTGACAGAAGCATCTTAAGGCTAAAGTTTTACTTTGGCCTATAACTGGAGGATACAGTCCAGCACTGTAGGAAGACATGGCAGAGGGAATATGAGGTGGGGGGCTAATCACATTGTATCAGAAAATGTGGTGTCAGGAAGAGGGCAGGCAGAGACAGAGACAGAGACAGAAATGCTGGTGAGAAGCTTTCACTTATTTTCCATCATCTTAGAGAGGGTTGGCTCCTCTGAGGGATCTCTTCATGAATGCACATGAAGTTGTCATCTGGGAGAAGCAAAGACCTGACTCTCAGATTCCTCTGCTTATACTCACCATTTGGTGATTTGAAGGAGAATGGCAGCATAGACTCAAATGCTTGCATACTGGTCTCCAGTTGGTGGAACTGTTTGGGAAGGATTGAGAGGCATGCTCTTGTTGGGGGAGGTCTCAAAAGACTCCTGCCTTTACCAGTGTCCCTCTTTATGCCTCCAACTTTCAAGTCAAGATATAAGCTCTCAGCTGTTCCCAATGCCATGCCTTTGCTTGCACATTATAGACTCTAACCCTCAGAATTATTAATCTCCAAATGAAATGCTTTCTTTTATAAGCTGCCTTGGTCATGATTCTTTAATCACAGCAGTAGAAAAGTAAATAAGATGCAGTGTCCAGCCCTGGAATGAGGCAACAATGGAGCAAGCAGCTCCATGGCCAATGAAGCCAAACCCTGAGAGAACTCCACCACTACTAGGTCTTGCATAGCCATTCCAGAGCCAGTACTGGTATCTAGGGATTAAAACACTGATGAATCATGTGAGACTTGGGTTACTTAGCTTTCCCCACAGCTTAGTATCATTTAGAAACCTGTCATGTGTCTGTCACCTATGTAAATATCTATTTGTCCTCTGATTGTCCTTCATCTATCTATCTATCTATCTATCTATCTATCTATCTATCTATCTATCTATAATCATCATCACCTATATATCTACTATCATCTATCAATCATAATCTATCTACTATGTATCTATCTACTATCTATCATCTATTATGTTTATCTTCTATCATTTATCTATCTGCCATCTATCTATCTACCTATTATCTATTATCATCTATAATCTTATCCATCTGTCTATCTTCTATCTCTTTATGTCACCTATTTTTATGACTGTCCCTTATTTTTGTTCACTCTGTCTAATGCTAACTCTAATCTATTTATCTGACATCCATTTATCATAATCTTTCTCATTGATTCATGCAATTTTCTTTCAACACATAAATAATTTAGTTTTCAAATGGATTAACTGTGGGGCAGTTGCCTACAGTTTAGACCTTTTACTTCTTGATTCCAAGAATATCCCAAGCCTGCATCTATGAGTGCTTTCAGCAAACAAGCTCAACAGTTCTAGGAATCACATCAAACTGGCTTGGAACCCAAGAACCAGAAGGAGTAGTCAGAAGCCCTCAATTTCAAATGGGTCTGCTTGGTGTCAGTCTTCTCTATGTTCTTGCTCAGCAGAAGGGTCTTTCTCTGTCTGCGAAGAATATAAGTGACACCTTGCCCGTTGAGCCATTTGTCCCCTAAACTTGGCTAGCCAAGGAAATAGAAAGGCTTAACCATTCTCGATGACTGCAGAGGGGATCCAGTGACTAAGAATTTTCAGCAAGGATGGACTTTGTTTTTATTCTCAGTGTGTACATCTCAAGGCCTGGACAATGATGGTCCAAGCTTCTGTCTACTGATAAGCTGTGCTTCAGCTTCAGGATCCTTTGTGATTTTTCCATCAGCAGCACCTTTATCCCATCTATGGTTCCCCCATGAGATCCTGGCCTCCATCTTTCTTCTCCATGACACTTGGCACTCCATTTGCCCCTGCTACATTTGACCTACAGTTACAGACTACTTACAGATCTGGGTTTGGAGTGAAAGCATAAGGTTGGCGATCAAGGTGTTCAGCAGACCCACGAGGCCCCCCGGACAAGTCACCTGCTGTACCAACTTCATAGTGCCAGATTCTACCAGTTCACTAGTGACACAGAGGTCTCTAGGAGGACACCTCTTCTTTCCTGTCTCCATGTGCTGGGCCAGCTCAGCCTCCCTGTGATCTGCAGTGGGCTTCTCTGTACTTGACCTTGACTTTGCTAACTTCTGTGTGTCACTCTTCTTACTGCACATGTGCATGTGTGCAGGTACACACAAAGTTCTGCTGCATGCATGATTTTCTGCTGTGCATGCGCACACAAGCTTGTGTACAGTTTTCCTCTACCAAGGCATCACCTTCTTCACAGACAGGAGAGAAATCTGGCTCTGTCCCCTGCTTCTGGCAGCCATCACTATCGATACATTAGTGCAGGCCAGCACCTTCTTAATAGTACTCCAGTTGCTGAGAAAATACCATCAATCTCTGGCAAATAGGGCTTCCCGAAGTTCAAACCCTTCTGTAAGGTAAAGGAAACAGTGAGGAGTGAGTCATTACTAAATAAACATTATAGGAGGTTCAGCGTAAGGAATATATAAATCAAAAGTAATCAGAGAATGTGTTACTGGATAAAAGGAGGAACTCATCTTCATATCCTACTCTCTCTGATTTTCTCCTACAATTTCCATGGATTCTATCTGGCCACCTGTCGTCTTTCCATCATGGTGGCAGAGTGGTACCATTGGCCTTCATTTGGCTACTTCATAAAAAGAATCATCAAAGTCAAGCATGGAAGTGCATAGCTTAAACCTCAGCACTCAGGTGGTGGGAACAGGAGGATCTTTGCATGTTCAAGTCCAGTCTGGTCTGCAGATTGAGTTCTAAGCTAGCCGGGACTACATAGTAAGAACTCGCCTTAAACACACTAATGAAACAGACAAACAAACAAACCCTAAATAAATTTTTAAAAGGAAAGAAAGAAAAAGAATCAAGAACTGTCTGGAGAGACCAGAGTTCAGCGTCAGCTGCCGTTTCTCATTTGTTGCCCACCTTGTTCTAAGACAGAGTTTCTCTCTGGCCTATATCCCATGAGTTAGCTAGTCTGGATGTCCAGTGAGACCCAGTAGAATCACCTGCCTCTTTCATTTCAGAGCTTGGATTACAAGCATATGCCATTATGCCCAGAATTTTTTGGAGGAGGGTGGTTCTTAAATTAGCTATTGGACAACCAAGTTGCTCTTGCAGTTACACTGGGTCTCCACTGGATGTTCTGTTCTGTTTCAGGGCTGGGTCCAAACACCCACATCAAGCCATGACCTGCAAGGGTCAGGACTGAGACTCCATCCTGAACCTCTCACAGACATGAGTGTCTCTCCTACACTGGTCAATCACGGATCAGCAGAGAGCAAAGAATCCAGAAGGAGAGGCAGAAGGACCACTCACTAAGATGACAGCCCAAGATAAGCCAGGGATAACAGCCCAAGGAGCGCTTTTACAAAGGAAAATCAGTGGTGTTTTTGGCCAGGGGTACTGTCTGGAATTTTCTGGATGCATCTGAAGTGGGCTGAATGAATTCACCTGCCCCAAGCATTTGTGACACATATAATATACCAAAGATCTCAAGCCAGCAGCCACTGTAAATGGATGGAAAGGGAAAAAAAATCAGATAATTCCAGAGACATGGAACAAACACCTCACACTTTGCTTCTCATGTGTGCCTCGCTGTCAGAAGGTTCCTGAGGAGTAAAGTGTGAGTGACACCTCAAAACACTGTTAAACCAGTGTGACCAAGGGTAAACCAGAAAACTGAAGAGAGGAGTCTTGCGGCCATAGGCTCCTCAACAACTCTTTGGTTTTATGTTTAAATTGAAAATGTGCATCTGGTGATCTGTTTGTGTGTCTAAAGAGCCTTCCAGTTGCATCGACAGCTCAAGGAGCAGGGGGTGGTTGGGGTGGGGAGGCAATGCCCTTCATTCACTGAAGACATTTTCCCCGAGTCTAGATAAGTAAACAAAAATGTAATGAAAGAACTAGTTTCGTTTTATTTTGCCTTTTTCCTTTCTTAGCAGAACTGGTGATTCTACAGACAGGTCTGCTACACTCCAGTAACATTTAGTGAATGTAATTTAAGTGTTATAAAACACTGTTTTTTTTACGGGGAGAGTTCAGTAATTTTTCATCAATTGGAAATTATATGTCCATCAACATCTTCGAATTTGAGAACATCTCCTTTCTTCTCCGTGGTGATATCCCCCAAAGACTTGGGCAGTTGAACCCTTGGCCCCCATTGGGTAGTATAAGCCTTGCTGGAAAAGTATATCATTTGGGGATGACTTTTGAGAGTAAAAGCTTCATGCTACCTTAAGTTCACTCTCTTCATTTTGTGGTTACAGTTGGAGATGTGAGCTCTGAGATTCCTGCTCTAGGGACCACACCTTGCTGTTGCTGTGCCTCCCCACTATGATAAATTCATCCCCCTGAAGATGTAAGCTCAAACAAACCCTTCCTTCTATCAGTAACCTTGCTCATGATATTTTATCACAGCAACAGAAGAGTAGCTGCTAACCTCCTAAATAAACGGTCTATCATTCCTCCTTGACTCGTGTCTCTGGCTCCTGCTAATTTACTTACAAGCACAGCCTCTTCAGGTGACAGCAGAAAGAGGGATAATCATGGGAAGTGAATGTCAGGGTGCAAAAGAAAGACCTTCAAGTGTGGTTCAAATGTGAAATGTCAGCGGAAGGGTCAGCTCCCCAGCACAGCAAGGGAACCGGGAGCAACCAGCATCCATGCAGCGTTTTCTCTTGTGGTTCTGCTGCTATAAGTCCAAGGCCAAGATAACAACTGGGTTTCTGGTTCTGACTCTTCTTGCCTTATAGATGCCACTTTCACGGTGCGTCTTCCTATGGATGTGTTAAGAAAAAAGATGGAGACAGCCACACAATCAGAGATAAAGACAGACAAGGAGACACAGAGAGAAAAACAAAGACACAAAGACAGAACCCATTGAGACCCCCTCCCCACAGGGACATTAAACCTACTATAAGGACCCTGTTTGCTTCACTTCTTAGCTTACTTACCACTCCAAAGCTCTGCTGTGGCTTACCTGTCACCTCTAATGATCATATTGATGTTTAACTGTCACTGTCAAAAGCAGAGTGGAACCTCTAGTTAAGGACTAGGTTAAAGGCTGTGTTCTCTTGGGATTTGGCTTCTGGGGAACAGCAGTTTGCCTTGTTTTACTCTCCAGGTCTCTAGGTCTTGCTTACAGGCCACCATCCTCCATGGAATGATGCCGAATGAACTTCCTAGAGGTCAGGACTTTGACAGTGGTTTCAGGGCCTCAGAGCTCTGTAACTTACTCTCTGTACCAGTTAGAGCAGTGCAGAGAAATTCTGGTAGTCTCATGGGATGCAGAGACAACTAATGCTGGACAAC
The DNA here is from genome assembly GCF_900095145.1 of Mus pahari. Taxonomy (NCBI): domain Eukaryota; kingdom Metazoa; phylum Chordata; class Mammalia; order Rodentia; family Muridae; genus Mus; species Mus pahari. The sequence continues at coordinate 4,751,506 of NC_034600.1, read as the reverse complement.
AGGAGCAGTCTCATGGGAGGCAGAGTCAACAAATGCACAGGAGTTTGGACCACAAAGCTGCCTTCCAAAGTCACAGTCCATTCCTTTTTTAAAAAGTGAGGTTGCCCTCTAATTCAGGTGTGGAAGGGAGTCTTGAGTGTTGGACTGTATCTACACAATGAGGGAAAGGAAATTGAGAGAGGTTAGTGACAATCATGCTACTAGTTAAAAGAGTCTTTGGAGGTGGGCGCTGATATGCAGAACCACATGAAGCATCTAATTCTGAATGCCTGGAACCTCACAGGCAGCTCTAGATGGTTCTGACACACCCTTGCCCCTTCTGCTACTATGCTACACAGCCACTCACAATAACAGTGGGAAGAACCTAGATATTTGACTATTCAAGACATGCTTGCATGCATGCTTCAGCACAAGCTTTGTTAGTGTTAGTATTTGTCTTAGTCAGGGTTTCTATTCCTGCACAAACATCATGACCAAGAAGCAAGTTGGGGAGGAAAGGGATTATTTGGTTTATACTTCCACATTGCTGTTCATCACCAAAGGAAGTCAGGACAGGAACTCAAGCAGGTCAGGAAGCAGGAGCTGATGCAATGTTACTTACTGGCTTGCTTCCCCTGGCTTGCTCAGCTTGCTTTCTTATAGAACCCAAGACTACCAGCCCAGAGATGGCACCACCCACAAGGGGACCTCTCCCCTTGATCACTAATTGAGAAAATGCCTTACAGCTGGATCCCATGGAGGCATTTCAGTATTATTTACACAAAACTTAAAATACAATACTGGATCTATAGAGCTGTCTTGTAGTGATATTTATTGTGAGTCTTCATGTCTGGATTTAAGTGAAGTATTTTATATAAAAGGTTTGCTAATAGTATATATATATATATATATATATATATATATATATATATACACACACACACAAACACACATACACACACACACACACATGTCACTTCTCCTGGGTAGACCTTTGGGTAGGAATAACAAGGTGTTAATTATTCCTACAGTTGGTTATTCTAAAATCAGTCTTTTAGAATTTCTAGATTTTAGAATATTCTGTCAAGTGTCTGCGAAGCATATATATATATATATATATATATATATATATATATATATATATATATATTACCACAGTGTCTCAGTAGTTAAAAACTCTTGGTGATCTTCCAGAAGATCCAAGTTCAGTTTCCAGCAATCAGTAGATGAAAAATGCCTGTAACTGCAGCTGCAGAGAATCTGATGCCCTCTTCAGGCTTCCATGGGCACCTGAGACACACACACACACACACACACACACACACAATATGAAACAGATTGGTAGATAGATAGATGATAGGTAGATAGCGAGATAGATAGATAGATAGACAGATAAAATTATATGATACATATATAACCATTTAACCTCATGGGAACTCAAGAATATTATTCACATAGAAAGGGAAGAGAATGTTTCAGTCATTGTCATGCAGGAACTAGAAATTAAGTAGACAGCAGAAGAGACAATGGGTGGTGAGGTGGCAAAACATTTCTGGGATTTTAATGGTGGGGACATAAAATGTTCATGATGCTTTGCAGACACTTGACAGAATATTCTAAAATCTAGAAATTCTAAAAGACTGATTTTAGAATAACTAACTGTAGGAATAATCAACACCTTGTTATTCCTACCCAAAGGTCTATGCAGGAGAAGTGACATGTGTGTGCCTATCCAATGCTTGTTCAAGAACAACTGTGGCAACACTCTACACAACTGCCTCTAACAAGAGAGGACCTCCATGCTTCTCCATTGGAACAGATACACTATGGTGAACCTAGGCCATGTAATTCTTCTTGGCAGGGAATGAGAAGGAGCTACTGGGCTGCCTGACACCATAAATATCAAAACTTCTCTAAATGAAAGGAGACTAACAGCGAGGGCCCACACTGAGTAATTGAATTTATGTAAAGTTCTAAAAGCATCAAAATACAGCCATAAAAGGTAGATTCGTGTTCTCCAGAGCCAGGTCTGGGGAGAAGAGTCATTTCAAAATGGCACACAGAAGCTTCTTGCAATGACAGAAGGATATGATGGATCATAGCAGTGATAATAGACTCCTAAGTAGGGAGGGTTCAGAGGAAAGGAGGGATTCTGCTTGATGGGACGCTGGATGCTTGACAGGGTTGCTGTGTGATGATGTTCATTGTTGCCTGGGTGAGGGCCACAGGACATTATGCCATCAGTTCCTCTCTCAAGTACACCAGAGTGCAGTTTTATTGTTCATCAGCATTCTAACCACAATAACTGTGTGGAGTGACAGCCATGCTGGAAAGGACAGAATGGAAATAAATAAAACTATGGAGGTTCAGAGGTGGCTTGCCTCTGATTTCTGCCACACCAGACATGAAAAGCCACTTGATTAGAGGCTCCATAGCCTGGATTAGAAACAGACCCTTGGGTGGGTTCACTCAGGGCGTGTTTCAGCTCATGCCTCTCACGGTATCCTGAGGGTTCTTTTCTTGGTAAGGAGTTGAGCTGTTTCCTGTTGACCTTTGGCCAGTGGGTCTAGAGACAAGAAAAAAATAAAAGGTAGAGTCTTTCTCTGTCGGGGTGTTGTTGGAGACCAAGGAGGCAGAGCAGGTTGCTGTTCATCTCTGGGTTTCCATGCACACATCTCCTAATGACATTGCTTTTCACAGTAAAGAGTGAAATCTGCAGGTCTCTTAGGGACCTCTTTTTTTCCCCCCTCTGGGATTGTTCACAAATATGTAAGTCACCCATTTCCCCAGTTGTGATGGTCCACATGGTTACCTTGAGAGAATCTAGAATCAACCAGGAGGCAAATCTCTGGGAATGCCTGTAAGGGAGGCTCTAGACTTGACTAACCAAAGTGAGAGGATACACCTTAACCTTGGGCAGCACCATGGACAGAGTGAGGGCTTGGGCTTTGAATAAGGAAGAGAAAGGAGCTGCGACCAAGCATGCATCCTCCTTCTGCTTCCTGTCTACAGATACAGGTCTGGAACTCATACTTTCCCACAATTAGAGGCTGTACCTTCATTCTGTGAGCCAAGATCAACTGTTCCTTCTTGGAACAGTTGCTTTTGTCAGGATTTTTGTCATTTCAATGACAAAACTATCTCAAGGTCCTTTTCTTCTCCCCAATTTACAGCCAAACAGGTTATTTATTTCCAAGGCCTATCTAGCAGGTCTAGCTTGATGGTTTATTGAACTCTCAATTGCCTTTCTTGGGTTCTCCTTCCATGCACTTTCTTGAATGCCCTAGCAGATCATAGAAAGCAAGATCAGTTTCTTCATTTGCATCTAACAGCGCTCTACACGATTTAGCACTTAATAAGCATCTCTGATGATGGTGCTAATGGGGCAGAACTTCCTTCTGGGAAAAGTTTATCTATTTCAAGAGAAGCTGACTCCCTGGAATTAAATTATGATGTAAAATCAGTTTCTTTATGTCTTTGATGAGCCACAAGGTTAGTGGCTTAATGGAGGGTTAGATGGTGTGCTTGGTCAAATTGTGTGCTTCTTCCCACTGAATGTTCACATTAGCTTGGAGCAGCTCTAATCTACTCCCAAATGTTTCTACTCTCTGAGCTCCTGTCTGTGAATTCAGAAGCATCTAGGTCATCTATGAGGTAATGGGAACAAAGATGGTTTAGAGCCACTTGGAGTTGGAACTCAGCTTGCCCTATTGTAGACTTACCTATGTTTTTCTTATGTTTGGGTCAAGGAACCTGTTCCTGGTATCACTCTCAGTGTGGTTCAAGCAATTTCAGGGATCCCAGTAACTCCACAGAGGTCAGAATGGGGACCAGCTGGGAAGGTCTATAGAAAGCAGGCAGGCCCAGGATCACCAGAAGCAGAGGCACTGCTAGGTAGGTTTGTAGTCAGGAGAAGCCATGAGAGGAAGGAAGGGCTTTGAGTAAAGCAGGAATGGGCCAGGTCCAAAGGCTCAACCCAAAATAATTCAGCTGTGTCAGGTGAGAGCAGACCCCAGGGCTTCTTCTTGGCATACTCACCCAGCCATTGTTCAAGTACCCACTGCATACATAGTATATATGTACTCTACTCAAGGCCTGGCAATGAGAGTGGTTCTAAAGGAGGCTCTCATAGCCCTCATTATTTTGGGGCTCCATTCAAGCAGGCTCTAGACCTCAGGTAGAAGTAGAGAGGTAAGCTGCGGTGCACCCACTAAAGGTAGCAGATTCAGGGAGGAAATCTTGGAGAGAGAGATGGCTAAAATGCAGGAAAATAGGGATATTACCAGGCCACCTGGGAGAGCTCCTTCCGATGAAAGCCAGCCCCCATTCCATGATCCTAATGGTTGGCTGCTGTGTCTGAGTTCAATGCCTAATATATTGACTATTATAGCTGGAAGAAAATGCTAGTGTTATTCTAAGAGATGCTCTGTCTACAGTCTTATGGAATCATGGGAAGAAAGGTGTCTTTTTAGCTTTGTGTTTTTGAATCCACCCATTTGTCTCTAAGGTAGACACCAATGTGGCTGTTGTTCTTCCTGTCAGAGCAAGTAAGAGATTGTGTAATGATATTCTTCCCCATGAGATGGAGAAAGCAGGGGACTCACATACTGGTGCCTGATCCCAAGAAGGTCAGGTTGGCCTCTTCCACGTTCTAAGACATGACTCCATGGAATGGCTTCTCCAAAGGCTTCCTAGAGCCAAACTGAATCCCCCAATAGCCATTGTGGATCGGCTGTGCAGCTGTAAAGAAGAATCAAAATGTCATTTTCTAATTAAAACTCATGAAGGAAAAAAATTAAATCTTGTCTTTTAATGGTATCATTTATCGTCATGGATACCAGAGGGGGAACAGTGTTAATGGAAGGCATGGAGGAAATTCCACACTTCGTGGGGCGCTTCTTGGCTCATCCCAACCTTCAGTGTGTTTGCACTAGGCCTGAACTGAGCAGGTCTCACTCTATTCTGAATTATCCACCAGTGATTTCTATTAAGATAGGGAATAAGTGATCTAGAATCTATTCTTTACCTTTGTTGAAATTTTTCTAAAAATTCAAAAACATCCACTTAGAACTGTTTTTCATTTTCAATGGCAGGATTGGGAGGAAAAGAAGGAAGGAAGGAAGAGAGAGAGAGAGCCCATGTCAGGCCCTGTTTACTCCTGGGCTCCCAACCTAAGCACCAACCACGAGGGTGCTGTAAGTCTCCCAGCTCCCCGTGGGAAGTGTCTGTGTGGATTCACTTGGAATTAAGTTAATTGGGTTCACTGTAACATCGTCCTCCTTCCTGCAGGAAACTCTCCTAGGTCTTCCTCGGCCCTCCTGGTCACTAGACTCCCAGCTACCCGTTAGCTGGGACTTTAATTAGCTCTGGCGTCCTCTTCATAATGATGAACACAGAGATGATGAATGGAAATGCAAATGCCGGTGAAGTGGCTCAGCCATCAGCGGGAGCATCGTTAATACCTTCCCACTGGTAAATCGATCACTGTCACTCTCGGGTGCTGTGTTCCGCAGGGCTCATGGCCGTGGGCCAGAATGTCTTCCAGAGCACAGGCAGGCTGAGCTTGGTGGGGCCTTCCTTCCCATATGCCTTTACTCATCTTTTGCTGAATATTTGTTTGGCAGCTGGGGTTCCAATATATTTCCAGCTGAGACGATAACTACCTTGGGTCAATAAGCAAATGACTAATTTATAGCAAAATAAACACCAATAAGGAATTGTTCTTTGAGCATTGAAGTTTGAAAGAAGGTTGACAGAATGGTTCGGATGGACCCCAGCACTGTGGGTAATATCTGATCCTGTAGAAAATTGAGAAAACTTGATTTGTTACTCAAGATGTGTGGACACAAAAGCTCTTTCAGTCATGGCACAGTGGTCTCCATCAGGTTGGCTTTGTGTGACTGAGGTGGCTCTTCTTCAACCAGAAGCCCAGAATGGTGGTTCAAGCTTTCCTACTGTGTCTCTTTCCAGGCGTCCAGTAGCTGTGAATCTAGCCTTGGTTCTGGCGTGACAATCTAGAGGGAATGCGCTTTTCATTGGTCTTTAGTTGCTACAAAGTCACAGTGTCATGAGGGTCTCAGAGTGAGGGGGGTTGGTAATGATAGAACCTGTCCATTGTTGTTACATCTCTCTGGTCTTGAGTAGATTTTTATTCTTTGCTCCACTGCACTAGCTGTCTTCATACTGACACAACTGAAAGTTCATCTAATAGGCTCCAAATAATGCCAGAGTAGTCGGGTGAACAACTGCCTCCGTCATGTGGAGTGAAATGTGAATTGGGTATCATACTAAGACCTTCCCTGTTCTAGCCAGAGGAGGGGCAAGCCTTGGTGGCATTATACCCTATTGGACCTCAGCCCTGGAGAGTCTTCCCTGAACACACTTGCTTCACAAGTGAACTTTAGCTTGCTGGGGACTAGCACTGCTCTCTGCCTCCAATCCTCAGTTCAGTGAATGCAAAGAATGATTCCATCATCTTTCTCTGACCTTCTTGCTGCCTTGTGGAATGGGCACAGTCCCCACTTCATAGAGAGTCCCTGCCACCTGGACCCTATTGTATGGAAGCCAGAGGCCTTATAGGTCATGCTACAATGCCTCTAATACACACTCCCTTATGTGTGGCCTTTCCATTTTTGCTTCTCACATCCTTAGCCCTCCACATGGACTTTATCCTTGGGGTTTATTCTCTCTTGGTATCATTATGCCCTAGTTCATTCTTAACACAGCAGCCAGGGGCATCTCCAGGACACCTTCAATGTAGCAATGGAGTCTTGTGCTTACAATATCCCAAACCTTCCTTCCCTAAGAACATCTATATGTCTGAATTCCAGAGCGAGCCACCCCATTTCAAATCCCCAATCCTGGTAGCTCATCATGAACGGTATCACCACATTCCACAAGTGACTCTTCAGCTACCTTGCACCTCTTCTCCCAACCTCTGGAAACACTGCTGTTGACTTGTTGAAAAGAAGATAATTCTAAACGTTTCTGTGAGGTATGAATCAAACTTCACCAAGTGCAATCATGGCTCTGACTTTAACCCTTCACTATAAGAAGCTCACCAACAAGCAGCCTGTGACTGCTTCTGGGCACCATCTATAGATAGTTGTCTTCTGCCACTGAGGACTGACATCATGAAGAACTGGCTGACTGAGCCTGCGGTGATTCCATTCTAGAAATAGCTGATATTATAGTCCAAGAGGTCCCGGTGCTAACTGTCCATCACATCCAGACTACCTCTAGGATTCTGAGAGGCAAAGTAGCATGACTCTGTGGAACCTCTAAGGTTTATTTTGAGAAGCATATTGAATAAACACACAAATACATATGGTCTTGTTGGCTAGTGGGGTTTACTCTCTGCCTCTAGCCTGGCTTTTCCTTTTCTTTGTCTGTCTACACAGGATTGAACTTCTCTCGAAGACAGGAGGCAGCTGTAGTTTTCTACAGCACTGGAAAAGCCCAGTACCTAACAGGACCACAGTCAACACTGGCAGGATAAAGGGGTAAAGATAAATGCTGGTCTCTGATCTCTGGCGGCCTTGACTCTCCTCCTAGCCAGCCTACAGTTCCCCATGTCAGTGATGCCTGGGAAGCTCAGAAGCCTAGTGCAGGGTTTTTGATGAAGAGCGCCTTGTTAGTCATACCCAACACTGAACCTTCAGCCCAAGCATAGGTGTGGCTGTACCTGGCAGGAGTTAGTCCCATCTTGCTGCTGGGTGAACAATCACATCTAGTTTTAAGTTCATTCTAAACGTTTATATTGGAGACCAACCAAGCTTTGCCAAGTGGGAGCTCGAGAGGTAAAGAAACAATTAAAATTCAAGTTCCATTTAAAAAAATTATTAATACAAATATTTGTATCAGGTTAGTAATTTATAGCCAGGCCAAGCTAAAAGGGCGCCAAAGATAAACAATTCTCCTTCTCCTTAAGCTGTTAGCTACAGCTGCAAGAAATCTTTTAAAATGAGCTTTTTTATTAAAATTATCACCTTGAAGTTACATCTTATGACAGTATTTCCTTCTTAATGAGAAATCATAAAAGTATCTTTATTTAAGGGAAAGTAATTTCCCTCTAAAATAAATAAAGGGAAATTAATTTCCATCTGACTATAGGTTAAATATTTTATTTGGTTAGTATAATGACAGCAAGGATAAACAAATAAGGGGCAGAGAACGTTTGGTTACCTAGGTACCTATTAAGGCTTTGGCGTCCCTTCTAGAGTGCTAGCCAATTTCAATAGCATGAGGAGCACGAGGAAATAAATTAGACATTTTAATTGTGAGATTATAATATACTGATGGAAGAGCTGGGAGGGAGCCAAAACAAATTCTAATGACAAAACAATAATCTAAGCAAAGTTGAAAACATTAGACTCTACGAGCTTCGAAGGGAAATAAGCAAAATCTGTTCTTGCCAAGCTCGCGAGTTTAACCAGAGGATACAAATCGCTGACAAGCTTCTCCAGACAGCAAGGCGGTTTTAAACAGTAAATCAAAAGTTTAATTGGGGAAATTTTTAGCTAGCATTAATAATTGATATTTTAGGGAACTGGAACCGCAGAGGAAACCCTCTGAGGAAACTGAGACTCTCTTTTTTTTTTTTTTAAGGTGTCATCGTGCCCAGCCATCTGTGACCCATCTCTGGGAACAAGCACCGTCTTAAGATCTTAGTTGGGAAACAGGACTGTGGGCGAGTCAGCCTTGGACGGGAGAATGTGACTTGTCAGATTTGTAACAATAGAACTATTCTCCGTGTAACTGGCGACTTGGCAGAGGGGCAAGCCCACGGGAGATGTTTGTTCTGCTCAAATCTGATTAGCCTTGATTGCCACCTTCCTGAGACATGGGCCACAAGGCTCTAGACAGCTATGAACAGCAAGGGGCAGCTGCTCTGCCTGGCTCTTGCTGCCCAGCTGGGTCTCTGTATGCAGAGCTCACTCCCTATTTGAAGTCTGACCTAGGACAGCATGACATAGAAGACAGACTAAACAGACAGCATCAACTAAATGATTTAGGGCAAAGATTTTTTAAGCCATAGGTCATAATTCCATACGGGGCCTTATAACTGAATGTTGGGGTGGGATGCGGAAAAACTTGGCAATGGCAGAAGGCTTCTGGATGTTCGGTGTTCAGTGACCAGACATTAATTTGAAATCAAACTCGTAATGAACCTAAGGTGTTCCTGGCGGCGTCGGTCCATGTTGAATCATGGAACCACAGCAGCCTTCGTTCTGTACAAAAGGAACACTTTGCACTGCTCAAACTAAGGTGCCACACAATGACAAAGAATGCTGCACAGCCAAGGTGCTTGTACTGAACATGCAGTTGTTTCCAACTTTTATGGAATAAAGACAGTTTCATTGTGGTAATCAAAGATTCTTAATATTTCCCTGCCACAGTTCCTTAGCGTGAAGTTGCAAGTCGTTACCTCTTCACAAGGATGGAAATGTGTCTCGAAGGAAGCCGCAGTTCTATTCCAACACCACGAAAATAAGTTACTGTGTCTTAGATTGTGTTGCATTAGAAGTTTGGGTTTAAAAATTGTTCTTGTGTTCTTTTTATACAGGAATGTGTTCTACTGAAGCAAAGCAAATCTTTTGGGTTTCTAACCACCACTGTTGTATGTGTATTTAAGTATAAATCCAAGTCTCTTAAGCATAAACAAACATGATTTCCTGAAACAAAGCTAGTGTATTTGGTAAATTATTAGCAGTGTTTATTTGTAGTTACGGCAAAAACAATTTTCTGGTGTAGATGAGTCAATGAATTTAGGGAGAAGAATTAACAGTGATGCCACAGTATAGCCTCCTTAAATTGACAAGAAGAAAAATGTCAGTTTCTTTGCAATATTTTTGCTTTTGATAATCTTGACTACACAAAATAACAAAAGCAAAAACAAAACAAAACAAACAAACAAAAAAACCACAAAAAGCAAAACCTTTGCTTAAATTGCTCTGTTCTTGGCTTCAAAAGCATGAAGCCAGACAATTTGAATGACATTGTAACAGTTGGAGACAAGATTCAGTGAATAAGAGCTCATTTATTTCTTACAGAGGACCCAAGTTAGCTTCCCAGCACCCATGTCTGGCAACTCACAACTCTATAATCCTAGCTCCAGGGGATCTAATGCCATTTTCTGGTCTCCATAGATACCTACATGCATACACACACACACACACACACACACACACAAAGAGAGAGAGAGAGAGAGAGAGAGAGAGACAGAGACAGAGACAGAGACAGAGAGAGACAGAGAGAGACAGAGAGAGACAGAGAGACAGAGAGACAGAGAGAGACAGATGGACAGACACGGACAGAGAGATACCTAGACACACACACATACAGACAAACACACAGAGACATACACTCACACACACAGACTCACATACACATATACACACACAGATACCCAGACACACACAGAGACAGACAGTCAGACAGACAGACAGATACTTAGACAGACAGACACAGAGACAGACACACACAGACATACACAGAGACATACACACACACATAAATAAAAATGAAAATAAATGTTTAAAATTTAACAAGAAACCCTCATATCAACCATGAACATGACAGAAGGGATATTTTGAGCAACTTTTCAAGTCTTCTAATAAAGACTAGCAATGATTTGAGAATGTTTGTGCCACTGAAAGTGTTTGCTCACATTCAAGGAAGCATTCTATTTAATTTGCCCAAGCTAAAAAGCCCTGGGCAATTGAATACAGGTTCCTGTTACCTGCTGATGAAATGTCAGAAGTAGAACATGGGGAAAAGGAGAGGTATGAAATTCGTGAAGTGCCTTAAGTGAACGATGCCGTTTCCAGAAGAAACTCTTAAAGTCATACATACCAGCCTCTATACAGCTTGGTTCTGGCTTATGGAAGCCCAAAGCTTGTAGTACAGGGAGACCAAAGAGCTGATGTGTTTAACATGACACAGTTGTTACTGTGTGTAAAATAAGCTTCATTAAGACAAATTTTCCTCACTTCTTGTTGTTGTGTGTTTGTGTTGGGAGGCAGTGTACATATGAACACCACACAGCACATGGGGAGGTCAGAGCACAACTTCCAAGAGTCAGTTCTTGCCTTCCACTATGAGAATCTCGTGGTTCAAACTTAAGTTCAGCTTGGTAGCAAGGGCCGTTACCCAGAGCCATCTTGTTGGTGCCCAGATATACTTCTCTGAAGCACACATGGAAGATATTTGTCTTAAAATTCATGTTTTTTGAAGGTTTACAGTGGGAAGATTATGTTGCTCTCTGTACACTATGGTGGTCGGAGGATGTTTGGGTTGCCATGGAAGTCAAAGCTGGTCAAGGAATGTCCCAGCCTTACACACTTGACTGTCAACCAGAGTCTCTTGAGGTCTAAAACATAGTACCAGAGATAACCATTGTTCTGAGATGACATCAAATACAGTGAAATTCATGAAAAGCTGTGCCCTTAGTAATGGTTTTGTGAAGACATGGGGTGTGATCATAAAAACCATATGACATTAAGAGGTTTGGTGACTCTCAAGAGGGTCACAGTAAAGAAGTGATAAATACTAAAAGGTGAATGTTTCATATTTTTAACTGAATAAAAGTCCAATTTTGGTAACTTTTCATAATGATCAAAGGCTTTCAAAATGGTGCTATAAGCCAGGAACTTTTGAAAAAGGACATTTAAACATGTCATTTTAAGGAAGACATTGGGACATACTTACATTAAAAGAAAATTAAAAGTGCACTTACGATGTTAACAGATGGAAGAAGGGGATGAAAAAATGATTCTGGAGAAATGTTTGCATCCACAGATGATTTTTTTTTCAGTAAAATAACTTTCCTGGTGATGATTCAGATGTAAGAACTTCAGTTGATCGTTCAAAGTGTCAGGAGACACAGTTCAGAAATATTCTCTTTCAAATTTTGATTATGAAAATCTCATGGGCTGTTAAACCACATTCAATACAACCAACAGCATCAAAGAGATAAAGCATCTACTGTCAGCACCTCAAGAAAAAAAAAAAAAAAAAACTTACCGAGTTTTAAAAATGACTTAAAACTTGGGTTTCATCTTTAAAATGTTAAATACGTTTTGACTAGATTAAGACAGAATTTCAACAGTTTCCAAATGTCACTAGACATACTTCTGTGATTCAGCCCTGTGTGTTTGTGTAAAGCACAAGTCTCAGTATGGATAATTATAAAATAAAAATATCAATCCACTCTAAAAAAATCCAGTCATAAAACATTACATATAGTATTAGATGTTCACCCAAGGTTTTTAAATGTTCTATATGAACATTTAAAAAAATACCCATGTCCATATAGACATTTTCTTTACCACTAGTAAATGGAAACATTTTATGAATAAATATCAAAAAATGCTTTTGGACAAACTTGTTAATGAGTTATTATTGGTAAATGGTCCCTTTGTATGTCCGTTCTGTAGATCTATGTACCTGGGATCTTGTAGAAATTTCTCTGCTGAAAGGATTGAGAATAGAAAACGTTGACTCTCTGGTTTAGGGAGAACTCACAGGAAGTAATAAAACTTTAATCAGCTGATTGATGTGTAACAGATCCATGTTAAGTGGCTGGGCTGGTGATTTATGACACATGCAAGCAGTTGAGAAGCCAGTTCAGTCAAGACGTTGCCCTTGCCTTTCTCCCAAGAAAGATTTCACGACCCACTGTGTCAGCAGCTGTCCATCTGTTTTTGCTCCACAGACCCATGGCTGAGGGATCCTGTGCCTGGTCCCTCTTGCTCAACACAAGCATGCAGAGGTTCTCCATGCTGCCCTTGGTACCAAACCTTCATCTGTGTTTCTGGGTACTTTTCTATTCTTGTATCACTACAATAAATTTAATTATCCATCTGCACAGTGGTTCCCCTGGCTGGTTTGACACAGTTATGAGTAAAGCCCATTGGATGATTCGAGACAGACCCGATTTGTGGATACTTTAAAGTTGCAAAGAATATATTTATATGGCTTTGAGAACTAGATATGCCGTTCCAAGCTTCCAAGGAAGACATGGAGGTCTTCCACCTTGTCTGGAAAAGGATCTCTCTGTTTGTCCTGCCTGTATGGGGGCTAGCTGGACCATAAGTTTCCCAGATGTTCCTAGCTCCAGTCCCCATTTTCCTGTGGAAGGACTGATGTTACAAACACTCATGCTAACACGTCCTGCTTTCTGCATGACGTCTGTGGATTTGAGCTCAGATCCTCACATTTTATCCACTAAGCCGTCTCCCAAGGCAAGTCCACTGATTTTTAATGTGGTATTTCCTTGTTCTAAGATTGTATCAGAGTCTGAGTGTCTGCATGTGCCAACAGGTAGATCCATATGTTATACAAATATGTGTTGCACAAACACATACACACGTATTTGCTTTTGTAACATGCATCCATTCGCAGATGAACATTCTTGGGAAGGCTTCTAGTCACCCGTGTATGTGCTATTTTCTCATAGCTCTGGCTGGCTTTTTGTTGTCTCTCCTATTGTATCTCCAGGACCCTAGCATTTTAAAGAGATTTGCCACAGCTTACTACTCCTGGCAGAGAGCTTATTCATGATTATTTTTGCAAGATGTGTCTAGTGTTTGCTTTCGATTTTGGCGTCTGTTTGTATCAGAACCATTTCCTACAGACGGACTTTGTTTGCCTTCCCTTTTCTCTGCATATGTGGTGTGCCTGTCTTAGCACTTTTCATGCTGAATTCATGCAGCCTTAAAGTCAGTATTGATATGGTGGGGTCAGTGCCCTGCTACTCTCTGATGGTCATTCCAATGGCTTGTTAGTGCATCCTGTGGCCAGTTCATTTGTGTTAAGCAGCTCATTGTTTGTTTTAATTTATTCCATTGTCTCCTGCCCCCATTGTTCTCAGTGCTGCTGTAAGGTGGCCTTAGGCTTCCTTTAGCTTGTCAGGAGTCTGTCCAGGTTCCTCACAGGATTCCCCTCACTTCAGACCTCTCACTTCACAGCAGGCATTTACTGTTCACAAGCTCAACTTATAGTAACTCCTCTGAACACGCTTTCAATACCTATCCCCTTCCCCCTTTCCATAGGTGCCATCTTCTACTTCTGCAGAAACAAAAATCACGTTTGCATGGTGCAACTGATTTCTCCCTTTGTCTAAAGCCCTTTGCCTTTTAAGTAAGTTAGAAGAGGACAACAAAGTATTTGAATTCACCTATCTGGCTCCCACTTCCGAAGGTTCCAGCCAAGATCCTGTTATAAAGCCCCGAGCATGTCTTGAATTTTGTGTCTTCCTGCATTGAGCACGCTCAGATTTTAAAAATCCTAACTAGTCCTCTTTCTTCTCTTTGTAAAGGACACTGCAGCTGTCCACGCAGTTAGTCTTAGGCTGTTGCTCTTTGGGTTTTGTGTCTTGGCTCTGTGTTTCTAGAATAACTCCAGCTGTGCAGAATCGACTGTCTCTTTCTGTCTGTCTCTGCCTGTCTGTTCTGTCTCTGTCTCGGCCTTTGCCTCTTCCTCTCTCTCTTCTCTCTCTCTCTCTCTCTCTCTCTCTCTCTCTCTCTCTCTCTCTCTCTCTCTCTCTCTCTCTCTC
>NC_034600.1:4732262-4736942 GCF_900095145.1 Mus pahari | reverse complement strand
CCCCCCCACACACACAGGTCACACTTTACCTGACATTCTTAGATCTGTTAGCTGAAGTCTTATTATCAGGACTATCTTCATTTTGGTTGCCATTTTCCCTTTCCTGCTGTTTGAGCACAGGCCTCAGATCGCAGCCTCAGTTTTATCCTGGCCATTTCTCTCTGTGTTCAAGGTGATATCATGTCTTCCCCTTTCTTCCCATCGTCTACAGTCTGCTCTCAGGAACATCCACTAAGGTTTTACTTTGGCTGTTTTCCATCTAGAATGGTTTATAGTTGTCGTTGTGGTGGTGGTGGTGGTGGTGGTGGTCGTCATTCCCACTGTGCACACAATTTCTATGCTGTGAGTCCATTGATCACATTGAAACTATGTCTTCATTTCCTTCCTATGAATGTGTGTCATCCTTAAGGACATCTATAACAGCTAGAGACTTTGGTTGCTAAGGCACTTTCAGTGATCATCTATTTATTTTTTTGAGGCAGGGTTTCTCTGTGTAGTCCGGGTCGACCTGTAACTCTCTGTAGGTTAAGATGGCTTCAAACTCTGAGAACACCCTGCTTCTGCATGCCAAGTGCTAAGAATAAAGGTGTGTGCCACCACACCTGCCATCTGCAGTGATTTCTGATGGAACCCTGGGCAGTATTTACAGTGTTCTCAGAAACTCCAGCGTCCAGTCTCTATCTCTAGTCTAGCATTTTGTTTTCCAGGAGCTAAGGTGTGGATATTCTCACTTTTTGCAGACTTTGTTTTATACTTCACTAAGGTAGCTATGAAATGGGCTTCCCTCTGGACATATGAAGCATAACCTTTCTAACAGTAGTGCAACTGAAGCCAGGAAGAGCCCTATGCTACCAGGGCTGGAGCTGAGAAGCCCCAGGGAATTCCCAGGATCTGCTACCCCTAGGTTTCCTCTCCATCTACTTTCCTCCTTCCTGGGTCTCCTGTCCCCAGACTGCTTGCCCCAGGTTGCCTGTTCCTTATGTCTCTTCCTGACTCAGCTCTCTCCTATGTCTTCCTTCCCTGGATTAGCTCTTCCTGTCCCCTGGGTATCTTCGGTCTTGGGTCAGCTGCTCCCTGGTCATCATTCCTTTGGGTCAGCTCTCATGGGTGCTCCATATTTAGTATCTTGTCCTGCCCTTGGTTCTTTAGTAGCTTCTCAAAGTTTTGCCTGGCTCTCCCGTAGCCCAGCTTCCAGTGAGAGACTTATAGTGGGGCTCCACATGGCATTCTGGTTCCGTAGCTATGTAGCTTTCTTGTCTTGTCCCCTAGCTCAGACATTCCTACTGCTTGGTGTCCCAGATTCTGCCCTCTGGGTTGGTTTCTTACCAAGGCATGAACACCTGGTTCAATCATGCTTCTGGCTTGCTTCTGAATAAGGAGGAACAGCTTACGTGTTTCTGGTAGCAGAGGCAGCAGGAGAGAGTGCAGAGAAAATGTGACAATTAGTGGCTTTGTGTGTTCGGTGCTGATAAGCAACAGGGATCTCGGTGTTCTCAGAGTTAAACCATTTGGCTTGAAATAATCAACTTGCCTGTTCTTGATTAAATAAGATATTTTACTACATCTGCACCTTACCTAGTACTACATAGTCATGTTTTAAGATATTATCTTTGTATGAGGAAATAATTATAGTTTTGACCTAATTTCCTTGTCTCTCTCGTTATTTCCCCGTGTTTACGTGTGCCAACTAGGTGAATTACTTCTTATTTATTTAACAACTTCTCTTGTCCACATGGAATCATCATTTAGATGGAGCGTAGTTATTCATGTATGTGTTTTTCAAATTTCAATTTTTAAGTTTTGTTCTTGGCTGTGCTTTGTCACTTCCTAGTGGAGTGTGTGCTGAGCCCTTGGAAGGGAGTCCTGGAGAACAGGGTGACATGGAGTGCTTGGGTCACATGGCAATCGGGGTCACCTGTGCTGCTTAGTTTTGTGTCATCTAGACATAAGCCAGAGTCATCTGGTAAGAAGAAACATCCCATCGAGTGGGCCTGTGGATATGTCTGAGGGGCGATTTCTTAATTAAATGATTGACGTGGGATGTGGGAAGGCCCAGCTCATGGTAGGCAGTGCCACTTTTGGGCAGACGGGCCTGGGTTGTATAAGAGAGCAAGCCAGTCAGCAGCCCTCCTTTGTGACTTCTGCTTGGCTTCTGCTTCAGTCCCTGCCTCCAGGTTCCTGCTTTGAGTTTTCTGCCCTGATTTCCTTCAGTGATATAGAAATGCAAAAAGAAAAGCCCTTCCTCCCCAGGTTGCTTTTGGTTATGTTAAACCCCGCTTGTTATGTTAAACACTGTTAGTGCACTAGAAAGCACAGTAGAACTAGCAGGAACCTCTACCCCAACCTCCCACTGTGTCCCTGACTCATCCAGGCTATGCTTCTAAATTTTAGATGAAGTAAAAATACATGAATGACAGACATGTGGTTTCTTTTCATATAGAAGCCTTGATGTGTCCATTACTGAAGCTGTTTATCTGGTACTGGAGGAGCCTGGTTCCTACTGTCACCTTATGGGGTGTCTCTGAGCATGGGAAGCTGGTGTGAATTTTTTCATGAACAATAACATCTGTTTATGCACAGCTCTTGGTCCCTGTGAATCTTTCCTCATTGTAGATCTGATGCAGTCTGCTTGATGAGACAACCTAACACATGTAGTTATTGAGGATCATATCCCATGGTGGTTGGAAGAAACCCCAGTGGAGCCAAAAAGTGACTTGGTGGTTAAGAGCACTGGCTGCTCTTCCAGAGGACTTGGCTTCAGTTCTCAGCAGTCACAAGGCAGCTCACAGCCATCTATAACTTCTGTTCTCCATGAGTACCAGGTACACATACAGTGCACATACATACCTGCAGGCCAAATATATACAATAAAATAAAATAAATAAAATAAAATAAAATAAAATAAAATAAAAGTACTGGTCCCCTGCTGCCAGTTAACCACACGAAACCGAATGTGCTATTTATTTACAATACCTTCAACACCTCCGTTAGTAGATCCCTGTCAGATGGACCAGAAGCAAATGTCAACGTCTCAAGTTGCTTCTGGTGTAACTAATCTGTCTGTTTCGTCCATTATTTAGTCTTCCCGTGTTAAGGTTTCCCATAAGGACCCTTTCACCAGGTCTTCTATAGGGAGGTCTCTTTGTAGCCAATGACCATGCCTTTAGGTCCTCTCCCTTGCTCCTATTCTGCCGGAATCAGCAGTGCATGTGGACTGAATGGGTTAGGTGGGTTGATAAACTGATGTCGTGATGGGGGGTATAAGACAGTAACTTATTTCTGAAGATGCTGGTGAAGTTCCTTATAGAGAGCAGCTGTTGGCTATGGGACACAGGTGGCCTGACACCATTCGAGTGGGAGTTCACCCCACCCCCTGTTGCTTCCAAAGACCCAGCTTCTGCTGCTTGCTTCTCACAGACTGGAGGGACCAGATCTCACCTCTCCCTCCCCCAGGACTTGGAGCATGAACAATGTGACCAGGAAGCTCGAATCTGGCATCGGATTCCTTTCTTCTTAAGCCCAGCTATGCAAACACACAGTACCTCTTCTTACTGCAGACAAGGCCCTGGCCTGCATCAGCCTTACTCAGACAAAACCAGAAACGGCCAGGGGTAAACGTTTCAGCAGGCAATGACTGCCACCGGAACCTGGAGACAAAGCTGAGCGTGACAGGGAGACGGTGATGATCAACCTTAACGGCTAACTTGACACAAGATAGAACCATCTGGGAAGAGAGTCTTTGTGAGAGATTGGCTGGCCTGTGGGCCTGTCTGTAGGGGAAGTCTGTATGTTAATTGAAGTGGAAAGCTCCATCGTGGGTAGCACCATTTCTTAGGCAAGGGGTCCTGAGTTATATGAGTGGATATACTGAACTGGGTGCTAGCAAGTGAGCGTGCATGTGTGCATTTCTCTCTGCTCTTGACAGGATGTGACTATCCCAAGTTCTTGCCATTGTGACTTCTCTACAACTATGGAGTATAACTTGAAACTGTAAGCTCAAAAATCATGCCCTCCTCACGCTTCTTTCTGTCAGTTGTTTTATCATAGCTGTAGAGACGAGGCTAACACAATGACCAAACTCAGCTCCTCTTGTCAGTGGAGATATGAGCCAACCCCCCTCCACACACACACACACACACACCTTCCACTGATCCCCCTGTATCTCCCCCTGCACTCAGGCTCCACTCTACCCTGCACATGGAATCACCAACAACTGACCTCATCCAGGCTGTTAAACTATACCACACAAACTTGTGGTACTGTGACCTGTTACCTACAACCATGGTACTCACAGGACAGTATTCTGTTTCTATGTGCTGAGTGACTTACATGTCCCAGCCCTAGAGCAGACTGGTGGTTTCTATGGACAGAGGTATAGGATCCCCAAGAGGTGGGGCTGCTAGTTAGAGGTCACACACCTGGCAAGTCAGACAGCCAGGACGCATGGGCTGATGAGAGGGATTGACAGACTGGAATGCTATCCAGCAACTCGTGAACATCAACACAGCAGCTTCAACACAGCAGCTTCAACAGTGTTACACGGTGAGTGACATCGAGGGTTAAGAGTGACCCTCAGGAGAACCTAAAATACCTGGCTATGCCCTGTTGTTGCAGGCAGAAGAGCTCTGTGCTGTTTGGGGGTCTGGTGACTTTATTGTGACTCCAATCAACAGGAGAGGA
>NC_034600.1:4724063-4732187 GCF_900095145.1 Mus pahari | reverse complement strand
TGTGTAGCCCTGGCTGTCCTGGAACTCTCTCTGTAGACCAGGCTGGCCTCAAACTCAGAAATCCACCTGCCTCTGCCTCCCAAGTGCTGAGATTAAAGGCGCGTGCCACCACGGCTGGCTGGCTCTTTCTACTTTTATTAATATGTACTAACTGTCTATCACTCTGGGTCCCTGTGTTATTTCCACACCTGCACACAACATGCACCAATCAAATCTACATTCTCTCTACCTTCTTCCACCCCAACTCCTCTCAAACTCATAATTCTGCATTCGTTCAGGCTAACTCTGTCACACCCACATATGGAAAAGACATGAACTCCTTGTCTTTCTATATTTGGTATATCCCCCTAGTCCCTTTTGTCTTTCTGCAAATAACCAACTTCAGGGTATGTGACAGAATGTTATTAAGTCATAAAGACTTTACATTCTTTGTTGGGGAGTCAGGGCACAGTGGTGTAGCTCTGTGGAAGAGCAATTAAAATCTCACTATACGAAAACTAAAGTATTTAGAACAAAAGAGCTCATTTTTCAGAATGAAGTGTGGTAACACAAACACACAGGTTGCATCGAGGCCTGTGGTTCAATTCAACTAACTCCAAAGCCACTCAACAAGGATGTCACCAGTAGCGCCCTCTGGAGCTGGATCCCACACACTAAGTTTACATATACTTCATCCAGTGGCAGAATTATCAGCAGATATTGCTTTTGAAAATATGACTCTTGATTTCCTTATCAATTTCAATAAATAGACATCACTTTAGTCCTTGGGAAAGTATAACTTCTTCACTTTGGAGGACAAAGAAGACCCACTGTGCAAGAGAAACCTGTATTTTTTTCTTTTTCATGAGCTTTTTGATGGCCCCATGGAGCCCTAAACCATCAACCATCCTCAGAGCCCTGACAATCCTTATGAATTTTTATGAAGCACCCCAAACACACTTCAGAACTCTGAGCAGCATGACCATGTTCCTAGGTGAGTTTCTAGGGCTGACCAAACTTCATCATTAACTTTAGTTAACGGCAAGGAACACATGACTTGTTTAAGAAAGAAACACCAGCTCCTTTCATTCTTCCCTTTGCAAAATCCCTCTGCTCTCAGGAGAGGAAGGCAGCAGACTCATCTAAAAGGCTATTACTTGCTAATCAGACTTCTCATTAACAATTAATTGGATCAAAAGTTCACCGGCCATTGTTGCTGTGTCAATTAGATGCGGGGAACCTGGGAGGCTGAAACAGAATGACCTTCTCAGGTGATAAATAATTTCCAGGGAGGACTCGCCTTACCTCTGCTGCCTGAGCTGGGGTCACTGTCCTGGCTGCAGTGGCCACACAGGGCACCCTTCTGACAAGAAAAAGATGCGTTCTCTCTTATCAGACATGCTAATTTAAGCTTGTAACCTAAACCCCCGTGAAACACCATCCCTGACGAACAGAAACTGCTGGGCTATGTCTACACCTGAGCTGCAAGTGACTGTGTGCCGTCTTTAAGAGGACAGAGAGCCAAATGACCTGTGTCCAGAGTAGACCAGGTAACCTTCTGACCCTCAGCACCCAGAGGGTCTCCTGAGCTGCCCCCTGCACACACTGAAGCTCCTTTTTCTGATCGTGGTGTTCCTGTCTGACCCCTTTATTGGATTTCTGCTCCATAAGGGGAAAAAGCCTTGGCATGTAAGACTGGAATTTCCTGGCGTCCTGAAGATTGTCATTCCACACCAAACCCAGTGCATCCTCTTGGGACATGTGCTGTCCCCTAGACAAAAATAAGACAGAATAAAGCACTCAAATAATCGAAAACAGAGGAGGTGCTTATTATAAAAAGTTCTAGAGAAAAAAATATATATCCCAGTGCCTTTGTCAGTTCTGAGAGCCCAGCTCATTTCTTTGTATACCTTTCTTTGGGAAAACTCTGTATTCAAGATGATAGGGATGTGTTCTGTTAGCTTTCTGCTCTCCACATGGTCCTGGTATAAGTGTTCAATTGGGGACTTGAATATAAGTGGCTGTGGGTATAATTCAAGCCAGGCTAGTAAAATCCCTCATGGAACAGTGGGGTCCAGTTACTCTTCATTTAGATATGGCATCTCACTATGATATTGTGCTGGGCTACATTCAAATGTCAGCATGCTGCTCACCTAATGAACTGGAACAGACTCTGTAGGGGCAGTAATGCCATCTGCTGTCCCATCATCTGGGCCTCCCTGTGTCAGGTGACTTCTCTTCGGAGTGACAAGACACTCAGCAAATACCTTAAGGGAGAAAAGGATTTATTTATCTTGATTCTCAGTTTCAGAGGACTGGGAACATGGTTGGTCCGACCAATTTCTGTGAGGCTGTGGTTGGGAAGGTTCCAGGGAGAAAAACTGGTGGTGGTATCTTGTGGTGGTGATGGTGGTGGTGGTGGTGGTGGTGGTGTGTGTGTGTGTGTGTGTGTGTGAGAGAGAGAGAGGGGGGGGGAGAGAGAGAAGGGAAGTAGACCAAGATAAACTTTCAGAATAATTTCTGGATCCCACTCTCTCCAATGGGCCCACCCCCAACAGCACAGCACAATCTGTTGTCATTACATCAATGGTTTAGTCAACCAGTGAGGTCAGTTCTCTTACAATCCAGTTACCTGTCCATACCACCACCTTCTATGAACCAAGCCTCCCAAACACTAGACAACATCTCTGTCTTAGGGTTTTACTGCTGTAAACAGACACCATGACCAAGGTAACTCTTATAAGGACAGTATTTAATTGGAGCTGACTTACAGGTTCAGAGTTTCAGTCCATTATCCTCAAGATGAGAACATGGCAGCATCCAGGCAGACATGGGGCGGGAGGAGTTGAGAGTTCCACCTCTTGTTCCAAAGGCAGGTAGAAGACTGGCTCCCATGTAGTTAGGAGGGTCTTAAAGCCCACACCCACACTGACACACATCCTCCAACAAAGACATACCTTCAAATAGTGTCACCCACTGGGCCAACCATATTCAAACTACCACAGTCTCCAAACCCCAATGGCTGAAAGCTCTCCTTCCTTCCAACCAGTAACCCAGAAGCACCAGCCCTGATCACCACCTTCCTTAACCAAGGCTGAGGGGCCCTAGGGCTGTTTGGGAGACCAGAGGGTCATCTGCTCACTCTCTCCAGATCAAAGGCAGGATACACAGTGCATGCAGATGGACAGAAGTCACAGCTCTCAGGGCCCACCAGTGCTGCCTCTTCCTATCACCCCCAGCCCACTGGTCTTGTGTTGCCCACTCAGCATTGCCGCTGTCTGAAGAGCACCCTTCCCTTCCCTAACCTTCTGTCAGTGCTGTCTGAGCAGCAGCTGCCACACATTTGCACTGCGATGGAGATACACAAGGGCCTGCAGATACAATGATGTATCTGATGCAATGAGGAACAGATGATGGTGGGTGCCCTAAACCAACAGCAAGGCTCAACGGTGTCTTCAAGGCTCATTTTACTTAGCAGTCTCTTCAGAAGCAATGAGGACATACCCATCTGTTGCTATGTAGAGTCCAGTAACCTTAACTCAGCAGTGTCGGCCATCTTGGAGCCAGCAGAGACGGTGATGGCTCTGGTCCTCAGACTACCTGTCTGTCTAAAGGTCTGCTTGACTTAAAGGATAGTTCGCTGTTAGACATCCCCATGCAGCCCCTAGATCACACCGGAGAAGCTGTTTATACAGCTGCAGGCTTCACAAGAGCATGAGTGTTCAGGATAAAGACTACTAAGGGGCAGTGAGGAGGGCATGGTGCACATGACAGAGGAAGAAACAAAGCCAGGGAGGGTCTCACAGAAGGAGAGCGGGTGCCTGGGTGATGCATGGGATGGTCTTCCACATTAGAGTGGTGGGAGGAGGACATGGGTTTATGCAGCGATGAAGAGAAGACTATTGAGCTGGGGAAGACACCTATTAACCAGAAGTTGTGGATGACAGCTTGACAGGCCCATGCCATGAGATTGGTCCCTCGAAGGCATGCAGGTAGATCTCCATTCCTAACCATGGCCTTCTTCAGTCAGTGGACTCTGAAAGCTGCATCCACCAGAGACCTAGGCATGTCCCTGTTCATAGGACTAAAAACAGAGGTCAATTGTCCCCGTGCAAAGATAAACAGCCTTGCAAGTTTGCATTGATACAGGCCAATCAGAGGGGCATCCACCATGGCTGGTCATTTGCGCTGACCAATCGTGAGTATCTACACAGCCAGCTCACACTGCCATGACCAATGCCATTGCCTCAATTACAGGGAGGTACATCACAAGCATGCAGGGAAAAGTATCTTCTAATATTCAAAAATTTTCCTGTCCCTTTCTGTTGTTGTTGCATTGTCAATTTATTATTTTTCAGTGTATGCTTTTATTTATTGGTACAGGAAATGGCATTAACAAAAACATACAATATTTTTTGTCTTCCTAAAACATCAGTCAGTTACCTTGGTGTCTAAGACACAGAAATCTCACTGTGACATCAGCGATTGTTTGCTTAGGCTCCAGTTTGAACTTCTGCACTGAGTCTTGTTTCCAACAGTCAGATATAACTGTCCACTTTTTTCCCAATTTTTATTAGGTATTTACTTCATTTACATTTTAAATGCTATTCCCAAAGTCCCCTATACCCCCCCCCGCTCCCCTACCCATCCACTCCCCCTTCTTGGCCCTGGTGTCCCCCTGTACTGGGGCATATAAAGTTTGCAAGACCAAGGGGCCTCTCTTCCCAATGATGGCCAACTAGACCATCTTCTGCTACATATGCAGCTAGAGACACGAGTTCTGGGGGTGCTGGTTAGTTCATATTGTTGTTCCACCTATAGGGTTGCAGACCCCTTCAGTTCCTTGGGTACTTTCTCTAGCTCCTCCATTGGGGGCCCTGTGTTCCATCCGATAGCTGACTGTGAGCATCCACTTCTGTGTTTGCAAGGCACTGGCATAGCCTCACAAGAGACAGCTATATGAGGGTCCTTTCAGCAAAATCTTGCTGCTGTATGCAATAGTGGCTGCATTTGGTGGCTGATTATGGGATGGACCCCTGGGGGGCAGTTTTTGGATGGTCCATCCTTTCATCTCAGCTCCAAACTTTGTCTCTGTAACCCCTTCCATGGGAGTTTTGTTCCCAGTTCTAAGAAGGGACGAAGTGTCCACATTTTGGTCTTCATTCTTCTTGAGTTCATGTGTTTTACAAGTTGTATCTTGGGCATTCTAGGTTTCAGGGCTAATATCCACTTATCAGTGAGTACATATTATGTGAGTTCTTTTGTGATTGGGTTACCTCACTCAGGATGATACCCTCCAGATCCATCCATTTGCCAAGGAATTTCATAAATTCATTGTGTTTAATAGCTGAGTACTCTTCCATTGTGAAAATTTACCACATTTTCTGTATCCATTCCTCTGTTGAAGGACATCACAGTTCTTTCCAGCTTCTGGCTATTATAAATAAGGCTTCTATGAACATATTGAAGCATGTGTTCTTATTACCAGTTGGAACATCTTCTGGATATATGCCCAGGAGAGGTATTGCTGGATCCTTCGGTAGTACTGTGTCCAGTTTTCTGAGGAACCACCAGAATGATTTCCAGAGTGGTTTTATAAGCTTGCAGTCCCACTAACAATGGAGGAGTGTTCCTCTTTCTCCACATCCTCACCAGCATCTGCTGACACCTGAATTTTTGATCTTAGCCATTCTGACTGGTATGAGGTGGAATCTCAAGGTTGTTTTGATTTGCATTTCACTGATGATTAAGGATGTTGAACATTTTTTGAGGTGTTTCTTAGTCATTTGATATTCCTCAGCTGAGAATTCTTTGTTTAGTCCTGTGTCCCATTTTTTAATGGGGTTATTTGGTTTTCTGGAGTCCTTCTTCTTGAGTTCTTTATATATAATGGATATCAGTCCCCTATCTGATTTAGGATTGGTAAAGATCCTTTCCCAATCTGTTGGTGGCCTTTTTGTCTTATTGACAGTGTCTTTTGCCTTACAGAAGCTTTGCAATTTTATGAGGTCCCATTTGTCAATTCTCAATCTCACAGCACCAGCCTTTACAGTTCTATTCAGGAATTTTTCCCCCTGTGCCCATATCTTCGAGGCTTTTTCCCCACTTTCTCCTCTATAAGTTTCAGTGTCTCTGGTTTTATGTGGAGTTCCTTTATCCACTTAGACTTGACCTTAGTACAAGGAGATAAGAATGGATCAATTCTCATTCTTCTACATGATAACAGCCAGTTGTGCCAGCACCATTTGTTGAAAATACTGTCTTTTTTCCACTGGATGGTTTTAGCTCCCTTGTCAGTAAGTCTCCCTGTGTCCTAGACAGCAGTCTAGACACTGACTCAAGTCTGAGCATGGTGGAGGATACTCCACAGAGAAGCCACCATATCTGAGGGCTCCAGAAGCCCCCAGTCCAAGGCCTTCCCTATTCCAGCAACTGCAAGTGGAGCCCCATTGTGCTGATATTGCCTCAGACACTTGGCAGCCTGCCTTCTACTGGCATGTATGTAAAAGCCATGTCACAGAGGAAACAGACAATTGCCAAAAAGTCCAACTTTCAAGCTAGGCGGGGCCTACTCAGTTTTGTCACTTGTGAAAGAAGTAGACTTCAGGTCCTTGAGCAAGAGGTGTGTGTAAGGGGTCCTCTCTGGTGTGCCTGTTGTGGTCAGCATGGATCTGTGCTACTCCTTCCTCTACTGGCTAACCTCCAAGGAACCTTCGCCCAGTATATCTTCCAGGCTTAGGTCACCAGGGTGCTCCAAAGTTAAGCCTCAGTCTCAGCTGAGCAAAGGCTCCTTCGGTGGGAGTCAAGAGAAGATGCTGGAAACCTGAGAACTCAAAGGGCTATACCACAGCTGAGCAGCCATCTTCTTATAGCTCCCAGAAAGAGGGACCTGGATGGGATGCTGAGTACAAGCAAGGCGCTGAGGGAATCCAGATCTGAGACCCTCCAAAGAGCTGTCTGAAACCTCTGGCACCTGAGACAAGTGACACAGGACAGCCATGATGTGGGTCAAGGTGGCTCCACTCTATCCTTCCTCTCACACTGATGGCTCTGGTCAGCATTTGTCACAGTGACAGCGTTAGCAAGGATGGCAGAGGATTTGAAATTCTCTGGAGGTCCTGAGGCAGGCTTCAAGGATGGTAAATCATATGAAAGAGCTGGTAGCTACAGCCTGCAGCTCACAGTGTGTAGAGACCCAACTCGTGTTATGTTATGTCGAGCTCCTTCTGCCACCAGGAGGGAAGGGGCGGCACCTTTTGAAGAAAGCCATACTTGACAGCAGGCTTGACGAGTCTTACCTTCACCATTCTCTCACACCTTAACAGGTGGCTTCTGCTAATCTCTGCCTGGCTGGCTAGTGGGAAGGCTTCTCCTTCTAGGACACTGTTGCCACAGACCTAGAAATCAGCCAGGAAGGAGCTGTCATGGGGGTGCTCTGTTGGGAGACAAGGCACTTGCAGACTGTGACCCGAGCTGTCACCCTAGGAGTGACAGACCTGTCTAGCCTCCTTCCTGGTAAAGCCTGGCAATACAGGACAGCAAAAGGGTCAGATGAGCAGCAACTCTCCCCAAGGAGAGAGACAAACATGCTGGCCAGAAAGCACTAGTGATGGAGATTTGAACAGACGGGGCATCCCCAGGGCATCCAGGCAGCATAAGAAGATAGAATCATTACAGCTCGTAAGGACGACCTGGAGTGCTCAGAAACTACTTAATCATGTTTAAATCGCTGTTTCCAGAGAGTTCATTTCAGTTCAACAAATATTTATCATCGGCTAATTATGTGTGGGGACCCTGTGAGCCGCCCTGGGGGTGTGGTTGAAGAAGGATGCTAATTAGCTCTGTGAGGTCTCAGCCTGTTGGTTAGGATGCAGGTGATAGTCACAGGCTGTGTTTCATGGCTCTGACATGGGGGGATGAAGAACTAGAGCTAAGGAGGCTCCAGGCTGCAGACTGGTCCCATCCTGCCCACTTTCTTCAAGATTGGAGGACAGAGCAAGATGTTTGTGGGATCAGCTTTGAAAGGGAGTGGCTTCCTAGTCACTCCACTAAACCAGTGGCTCCAACTGGGACAGGGAATAGCCCTGAGGCAGGAGCAGCTGCAGGGAAGGGTGGTGCTGGTGGTGCTGGTTCTGCCGGGAAGGG